>NC_139704.1:49886947-49889447 GCF_964188405.1 Protomyctophum parallelum | reverse complement strand
TCTCAGAGTTACAGAGCTGTAAGGGTCCATTTGGTTACATGTAGGTCTATATTTAGCCCCTCTCGGGACCCTACGTAAAGCTTTTCTGAATTTTTTATGAGTTTTACGTAGGGTCCCTGTTCATGACTATATTTTCGTATGGAAATCCCTGGACACGGATGTAGAAATTCTCTCTAAAATAGGATCTGCGCCAAAAGACGGCGTTATTTTACTTGAGTTATTCTGAATTCGGGAACTTTAAGTAGCTATACATCCCGCTGCGAATATCTCCTGTGGCGCGGAAGCCGCTAAGTATTTTTAATCTTTGTTTGACCGATTTGGTCGCTTTATTTCTTCTTGTTTGTTTACCGTTTATTGTACCGCCTCCCGGTGTGCGGTTGGCTTGTGCGGCTACGTCCCTGCCTCTGATCTGCTCTGTCATAGCTATAGCGCCACTAGCTAGCCAGATAGGCGGTACAATGAGGTGTCAATAAACAAGGAAGGAAGAGATTAATCCAAGCTTCCAAATCGGGCAAACATAGATTAAAAATACTTAACGGCTTCCGCGCCACAGGAGATATTCGCAGCGGCATGTATGGATACTTATACTTCACATATTCAGAAAGCCTCACACTGAATAATATCGTCATAGAGCGCGGGGAGCCACGAAACATGTTGTTTATGTTTTAAAATGGGTGCGTCCCAGGTGGCATGGTAGCAGTGGAACAGGACCCCATGGTCTGGGTCGAACAAAATGTCAGAAACTTCAGTACCATTGGGTTCTGCTTGGAGGGCTAGTCTATATTATACTCTCAGAGTTACAGAGCTGTAAGGGTCCATTTGGTTACATGTAGGCCTATATTATACTCTCAGAGTTACAGAGCTGTAAGGGTCCATTTGGTTACATGTAGGTCTATATTATACTCTCAGAGTTACAGAGCTGTAAGGGTCCATTTGGTTACATGTAGGTCTATATTATACTCTCACAGTTACAGAGCTGTAAGGGTCCATTTGGTTACATGTAGGCCTATATTATACTCTCAGAGTTACAGAGCTGTAAGGGTCCATTTGGTTACATGTAGGCCTATATTATACTCTCAGAGTTACAGAGCTGTAAGGGTCCATTTGGTTACATGTAGGCCTATATTATACTCTCAGAGTTACAGAGCTGTAAGGGTCCATTTGGTTACATGTAGGCCTATATTATACTCTCAGAGTTACAGAGCTGTAAGGGTCCATTTGGTTACATGTAGGCCTATATTATACTATCAGAGTTACAGAGCTGTAAGGGTCCATTTGGTTACATGTAGGCCTATATTATACTCTCAGAGTTACAGAGCTGTAAGGGTCCATTTGGTTACATGTAGGCCTATATTATACTATCAGAGTTACAGAGCTGTAAGGGTCCATTTGGTTACATGTAGGCCTATATTATACTCTCAGAGTTACAGAGCTGTAAGGGTCCATTTGGTTACATGTAGGTCTATATTATACTATCAGAGTTACAGAGCTGTAAGGGTCCATTTGGTTACATGTAGGCCTATATTATACTCTCAGAGTTACAGAGCTGTAAGGGTCCATTTGGTTACATGTAGGTCTATATTATACTCTCAGAGTTACAGAGCTGTAAGGGTCCATTTGGTTACATGTAGGCCTATATTATACTATCAGAGTTACAGAGCTGTAAGGGTCCATTTGGTTACATGTAGGTCTATATTATACTCTCAGAGTTACAGAGCTGTAAGGGTCCATTTGGTTACATGTAGACCTATATTATACTATCAGAGTTACCGAGCTGTAAGGGTCCATTTGGTTACATGTAGGCCTATATTATACTCTCAGAGTTACAGAGCTGTAAGGGTCCATTTGGTTACATGTAGACCTATATTATACTATCAGAGTTACAGAGCTGTAAGGGTCCATTTGGTTACATGTAGGCCTATATTATACTCTCAGAGTTACAGAGCTGTAAGGGTCCATTTGGTTACATGTAGGTCTATATTATACTCTCAGAGTTACAGAGCTGTAAGGGTCCATTTGGTTACATGTAGGCCTATATTATACTCTCAGAGTTACAGAGCTGTAAGGGTCCATTTGGTTACATGTAGGTCTATATTATACTCTCAGAGTTACAGAGCTGTAAGGGTCCATTTGGTTACATGTAGGCCTATATTATACTCTCAGAGTTACAGAGCTGTAAGGGTCCATTTGGTTACATGTAGGCCTATATTATACTCTCAGAGTTACAGAGCTGTAAGGGTCCATTTGGTTACATGTAGGCCTATATTATACTCTCAGAGTTACAGAGCTGTAAGGGTCCATTTGGTTACATGTAGGCCTATATTATACTCTCAGAGTTACAGAGCTGTAAGGGTCCATTTGGTTACATGTAGGTCTATATTATACTCTCAGAGTTACAGAGCTGTAAGGGTCCATTTGGTTACATGTAGGCCTATATTATACTCTCAGAGTTACATAGCCCTCCAAGCAGAACCCAAATGCTACTGAAGTTTCTGACATT
>NC_139704.1:49811947-49876947 GCF_964188405.1 Protomyctophum parallelum | reverse complement strand
TTCATTCCACAGTGTAGACGCTACAACGGGAAATGACCTATTCCCCCCCGGGCGGGATTTCAGCTTTGATTTAGGGATCTTGAGAAGTGACTGGTCAGTCGACCTCAGGGCCCTTGTCGATACTTTGGGAGCTACAAGTTCCGATATATAGACTGGTGCCAACTAAATGATGGAGAGTTGGTAACAAAGTGGACCCTTACAGATCTTTAACTCTAGAGACCCTCCCGGGTGCATTTGGTTTCATTTTACGCTCTCAAGAGTTAAATTACTGTTAAACATCTGCATTAAGTCTGTCAAGAACCCACAGAATTATCTGTATTTGGCTGCGGACCCCCATCTGAAAATATGTTGTTTTAGGGTTACCACAGAAGCAAAGATTTGAGTGAAAATGTTCGTTCTGAAATAATATATATATTCAAAGATTTTGTGCCGCATTCTAATGATTTTAAAAATAGCAACAAAAAAAAAAGCAAAAATAGCTCATATAGTGCGGCACTATAGCCGCGCTATGAGCTTGTAGATCTGCTAATTTTCAATAGATAAAGTATAACAATGCTTAAATCACCAACAGGGATACTTTTAATTGGTTTCATATTTGTAAAGCCCACACACAGACGTACACAGTGTTCAATAGCACTGATATATTGCAGAAAAAAGAAAAACAGAGATAGGTTTGCATCCGACATACTAAAATATGTACACCCAAAACTGCTGAGTCAATCTAAGGTCGCCTTCACACCAGAAAGCATTACTGCGATTAAAACCAATCCTGATGCATTGTCGGAAAGTGCGCTTCGTTTGGCAGGTGTGAAGCCTCATTCGAATCCTAATCAAAGAACCGCATTCTACTCCGCCAAAAAACGGGGGTTTCTCTTCGCTTCCAATCGCACTTGATTTCGATTCGGTGCAGGTGGGAATGCAATCACATCAAATAAAGGAAATGAAGCAGACAATGTGGCGGATGAATGAGGAGTAAAGTTGGAGACGGAGAAGGGATATTTTACGCAGCGAGATGTCCCGTTACCGTGAATAGACGTGATCGAATGAGGAGGCCGAAAATATGGGCAGATGAGCACATTAACCCCTTTCTGACCTGAGATCAGATTCTAAAAATGTCTTCTACATCCTGACAGTTTTCATTCTGACCTGAGATCAGATTAAAAAAAAAATCTTCTATGTCAATCACTCTTCGATTTTTCAAAAATAGCAGATCTACAAGCTCATAGCGCGCCACCGAGTGGCGCGCTATGAGCTTGTAGATCTGCTATTTTTCAATAGCTAAAGCACGACATGAGTTTTCATTCTGACCTGAGATCAGATAAAAAAATAATGTCTTCTATGTCAGTCGTTCTTTGATTTTTACAAGAATAGCAGACCTACAAGCTCGTAGCGCGCCACTCGGTGGCGCGCTACAAGCTTGTAGATCTGCCATTTCTCAATAGCTAAAGCATAGCATGATGCTAACACCAAAAGGGGTTCACCCATTCTGGGCGGGAACCCCTTTTGGTGTTTTAAGCATTACGTTATACTTTAGCTATTGAAAAATAGCAGATCTACGAGCTTGTAGATCTTCTATCTTTGAAGAATCGTGAAAATGTGGTGCAAATCTTTGAATATATAATCTTTCAGTGGCCAATTTCATATAATTTGGGGTACTTGATATGAAATAGTTTGAGCACCACTGATATACTGTAGAAATATAGGTTTTTCAGAAAACTGTCATGTTTTACAAGACATTTTCTTAATTTCGACATCAGGCCTAAATGGGTTAAGGGGGCTCCAGGTGGTCCAATTCAATCCACTTTATTTATGAAGCACATTTGTATACAACAAGGTTGAAACAAAGTGCTGTACACAAAGAAATACTAAAATATAAAAGAAAACAACAGTACATAAACAGGGCAACATAAGGACACAATGCAGTGGAAGCAGCAACTCTTAATCAGTATGTTCAAATGCCAAGGAGTACAAGTGAGTTTTCAGACGTGATTTAAACACAGACAAGGACTGAGAAGCTCTGCCATGAGGTGGAAGTTCATTCCACAGTGTAGACTCTACAACGGGAAATGACCTATTCCCCCCCCGGGCGGGATTTCAGCTTTGATTTAGGGATCTTGAGAAGTGACTGGTCAGTCGACCTCAGGGCCCTTGTCGATACTTTGGGAGCTACAAGTTCCTATATATAGACTGGTGCCAACTAAATGATGGAGAGTTGGTAACAAAGTGGACCCTTACAGATCTTTAACTCTAGAGACCCTCCCGGGTGCATTTGGTTTCATTTTACGCTCTCAAGAGTTAAATTACTGCATTAAGTCTGTCAAGAACCCACAGAATGATCTGTATTTGGCTGCGGACCCCCATCTGAAAATATGTTGTTTTAGGGATACCACAGAAGCAAAGATTTGAGTGAAAATGTTCGTTCTGAAATAATATATATATTCAAAGATTTTGTGCCGCATTCTAATGATTTTAAAAATAGCAAAAAAATAAAAGCAAAAATAGCTCATATAGTGCGGCACTATAGCCGCGCTATGAGCTTGTAGATCTGCTAATTTTCAATAGGTAAAGTATAACAATGCTTAAAACACCAACAGGGATACTTTTAATTGGTTTCATATTTGTAAAGCCCACACACAGACGTACAGTGTTCAATAGCACTGATGTATTGCAGAAAAAAGAAAAACAGAGATAGGTTTGCATCCGACATACTAAAATATGTACACCCAAAACTGCTGAGTCAATCTAAGGTCGCCTTCACACCAGAAAGCTTTACTGCGATTAAAACCAATCATGATGCATTGTCGGAAAGTGCGCTTCGTTTGGCAGGTGTGAAGCCTCATTCGAATCCTAATCAAAGAACCGCATTCTACTCCGCCAAAAAACGGGGGTTTCTCTTCACTTCCAATCGCACTTGATTTCGATTCGGTGCAGGTGGGAATGCAATCACATCAAATAAAGGAAATGAAGCAGACAATGTGGCAGATGAATGAGGAGTAAAGTTGGAGACGGAGAAGGGATGTTTACGCAGCGAGATGTCCCGTTACCGTGAATAGACGTGATCGAATGAGGAGGCCGGAAATATGGGCAGATGAGCACATTAACCCATTCTGACCTGAGATCAGATTCTAAAAATGTCTTCTACATCCTGACAGTTTTCATTCTGACCTGAGATCAGATTAAAAAAAAAAGTCTTCTATGTCAATCACTCTTCGATTTTTCAAAAATAGCAGACCTACAAGCTCGTAGCGCGCCACTCGGTAGCGCGCCACTCGGTGGCGCGCTATGAGCTTGTAGATCTGCTATTTTTCAATAGCTAAAGCACGACATGAGTTTTCATTCTGACCTGAGATCAGATAAAAAAATAATGTCTTCTATGTCAGTCGCTCTTCGATTTTTCAAAAATAGCAGACCTACAAGCTCGTAGCGCGCCACTCGGTGGCGCGCTATGAGCTTGTAGATCTGCTATTTTTCAATAGCTAAAGCACGACATGATGCTAACACCAAAATGGGTTCCCGCCCAAAATGGGTTAAGGAAACGCATAAAAACACCGCAGTGTACAGAGTAGTCTGTCTGTCTGTCTGTCTGTCTGTCTGTCTGTCTGTCTGTCTGTCTGTCTGTCTGTCTGTCTGTCTGTCTGTAAACATGGAGGGCTGTCACTGTGTGCGGGGATCCAAGTGCTGGAGACTTTCTTCATCTTGTTTAAATATAAATACTGCAAAATTAAACACATGCTTAAGCATGATCTATAAACTGTATAGCTAACATGGCATGCATTGAAGCATACTAATTTAATATGATGATCGGATAGCCTAATCTATAAGTGTAGATTATAAACTAATTAAGGATCATTTTGCGCCATCTCCATGTGCCTCGGCCATGTGCCCGCAAAATAACAGTCAGTTTGTGGCACACGCGCACGCGCACGTACGCACGAACGCACACACAGTTAGTCCATTCCCCGACGACTTCTCTGCCCATTCGCAGCGACTCTACCAGGGTTATTTAATCCATTAATAAAATGTGCCCAGCGATTTATAAACACGGAGCACTTTTACCGACGGACCGGATGTTGCTGTAGCAGCTAAATGTAGCCAAAACACTCTAAACACGATTCTATCGCGACTAGCGACTGGACAGCGGGGGCCCGTCTAACACATCATCTTTTCTTAGAATTAGACGGAATGATTTAGATCGCGAGTTAGAGTATGTTGCGCAACATAGAGGATTGCGCAACAAGCGCTCCTAGGCTGTAGAGCGATGCGACCGGTTTTGAGATCATTAATCTCTGTCGTTTTGATCAATCTCCGTCTCAAGCACCAGACCGTACTAAGTACCAGGACGGAGATCTCCGTCATGACTGATTGGAGCAGAGTGGATTCAGAGGCGGGGCTACTTGGCCAGTAGAAAACAGCAACATGCATGTGTCTCAGACTCTCAACCTCTTTCAAACTTCACAGTGCATTGCGTAAATCTCACGTTAATTAAATTAACGCCGTTAAAAGGAATTTGTGTTGACGCGCGATTAACATGTTACTAATACTTTGACAGCCTTAGAAAAAATAAAATAAAAACATATTTTTAACCAAGATGGATGGACACAGTCCAAGTCGACTCACTTGACAGTCTCCAGTCCAGCAGAGAGCAGCGTCTGCTCAGCATCTCCTCCTGGGTGGTTACGGCTGAGGTCCACATGCTTCAGATGGGAGGAGGGGTTGAGTTTTACAGCTGAAGCCAGAGAAGAACAGCCTTTCTCTGTGATCGCACAGCCTGACAACCTGCAGAGATATCCACACTTTAACAAACTGCTGTTGATGCTCCAGTACAGAGAAAACTATATTTACCTCAGAGTCTGCAGTACAGATCCACACAGAATAAAACTCTATTTACCTCAGAGTCTGCAGTACAGATCCACACAGAATAAAACTCTATTTACCTCAGAGTCTGCAGTACAGATCCACACAGAATAATTTACCTCAGAGTCTGCAGGTGACAATGTGGACTCTTCACTCCGGCACATAGAAGCTCAATTCCAGAGTCCTGCAGGTTGTTCAAAGTCAGGTCTAATTCTCTCAAATGGGAAGGATTGGAGGAGAGAGCCGAGGCCAGAACATCACAGCTTCTCTCCGACAACCAGCAGTTCTTCAGACTAAATGAAGAATACAACCAGATGAGAGGGGGGGGGGGAAAGAAAGAAAGAAAGAAAGAAAGAAAGAAAGAAAGAAAGAAAGAAAGAAAGAAAGAAAGAAAGAAAGAAAGAAAGAAAGAAAGAAAGAAAGAAAGAAAGAAAGAGAGAAAGAGAGAGATATTTTAAGACGAATAAAATACATATTCCTGCCATACAAGTTCATGTTTAGAACGTTTTGTGCATTTTGATCAAACTGTCGGGGGCTGACCAGCCTGCACGGGGGCTTACTGACATCTAGTTACGCCCCTGATACCAATTAAGAATTAACATTGATATAAATATCATTCAAAACTAGGGGATGACACTGACGGAACACATTCAACCACTCATAGGCCCTCATTTATCAATCGAGTGTAAAATCTGCCACAGATTCGAGAGCAGGTTTCGTAGTACACCCACGTCGCCACGGCATTTATAAAGTGATCGCAAACAGCTGATCCTTCCTTAATTTCGTTCTCACGTTAATAAATGTCACGGCTGAATTTGATCTGGCACGCCCTAAGAACTCAAGCCTCGCCCTCGTTTTTGCGACCTGAACCACTGCTATACGATCTGGAAACCATGGTTACCGTGCCTTTCTGCCCGCCTCAAGTCACCCCCCTCTCTCATACACACACACACACACACACACACACACACACACACACACACACACACACACACACACACACACACACACACACACACAACTTGCAAGCCCAACTACCTGGTGTGTTGTTAAATAAATAAACAACGAACACCTGCATGAATTAAATAGTATTGTAGGCCTACCCTGTCTGTTTCCCTCTCACTTCGCTTGACTTGCTGTCATGTCCACGCACGCACGCACCTACATGACACATCGACATCGCATCGCCATGAATGGAATACGTTTGGGCTGGCCTATATTCATTTTACCCATTCGTTCGCAGTGCACGGCGAAGGCGTGAGACTGCGCACTGCTGTGATATTAAAGTCCTGTGGGTGAGTGTCAGTGATGCCTGCATGAGAGATAGGCTATCATGTCGTCAAGGCAGTCATAATCAACGTTTATGTAGTGATTTGATCATTGATGAACGAATCATAAACATATGGATGAAGGCTTGCTTGCATGTGTGCTGGTTATGTGTTGGCGACGCACGCCGCGGTCCCGTCCTCCCCCGACCCCCGAAAATGATCTCGCTTTTATCTGAACTGTCAAAACTGTCAAAACCTGTCTAAGCACTTATTTAAATGGTGAATGATTAAGCCCCTTACGCCTATAGCCTGCTAGTACTTACTACAAATAGGCAAGCTGTATGCTTGTCATTGTCACTTGGAAATAAAGGCGTGCAGTCCATTTATGCCTTTTTTTTATAATATCATAATCACATAGCCTATGCCTCCGCATGCGCTCCAAAATCATCTCACAAGTGCGCTCGCATAACAAGGCCAGATTAAGCAAAAACTAATACATTGTATACATGTTATATTGTTTTTAATTGCGCGATTTTAATTACTTGTAAAGTTGGAAATCTCTCTTTTGTTTTTTACATACACATACCGTTTTATATTAACATTTTAGGAGTGAAAACATATGTTTAAATGCCTGTGACAGCCTCTCAGCTGGTCAAACAATGCTGCTCCGCTGTTCTACGACAGAAGAACAGGTGAGGACAAAGCGTACGACAGCTGCCGAGCAGACGTGGGTTTTGAACGTTGTCACGTTCAATTTCAAGCTTTGCCGGAAATGTTAAATGCCGAAAATGTCGGTAATTTCGGCGTGCGCCCATATTTTGGCGTACGCACGGTTGATAAATGAGGGCCATAGGGTCATCAGAGGTGTTTAGTGTTTAAATCCATTCTGACCTGAGATCAGATTCTAAAAATGTCTTCTACATCCTGACAGTTTTCTGAAAAAGCTATGTTTCTATGTCAGTCGTTCTTCGATTTTTCAAAACTAGCAGACCTACAAGTTCATAGCGCGCCACTATGAGCGCGCGCTATGAGCTTGTAGATCTGCTATTTTTCAATAGTTAAAGCATAACATAATGCTAACACCAAAAGGGGTTCCCGCCCAAAATGGGTTAAATGTAGTATCTCAGCATAAAGACTACATACATTAGTCACTGTATCTTATCAATATTAAGATCAGTGTGAGTTACCATGATATCAAACCGTATCCACACTTCAAATAAAGTACCACCTCCATAATAACTGCATTATAATCACTTACTATAACAGAATGTAACCAAATAAAAATGGTAAAATAATCTGACCTGAGAGTCTCCAGACAACAGTTTGGGCTCTTCAGTGCGGCACAGATGAGATCCACTCCGGAATCCTTCAAGACGTTTCCACTCAAGTCCAGTTCCCTCAAATGGGACGGATTGGAGCTGAGAGCTGAAGCCACAACTTCAACGTGTTCCTCCTTGAGGTCACAGCCAGCAAGTCTGTAATTACAGATTAAATGTAAAATCAGAGATGATCAAAACAGAACAGACCATGTTCACTGTCAAAGAGGTTCCCTGTGGAGCTGTCTGAAATGTGTGTGTGTTTGGATACTATTCTGGCTAATATATAAGCAAATAAGAGGCATATTGAATTTATATGTGCTCATACCTTTCCACTGTTTTCATTTGATTGGAATACAAAAAATAAATAATGAAAATAACAACTCGCTGCTGTTGCTCCACTCTGACAGTGAAGAAATGTTCTGTCAACAGATGAACAGCCTGTACGACCACATGACATTTGTTAAATATTTTGGTTTCCTCTGTGAACGCTAAGCAGACCTAATGCAACAATGCAAACATTTGGTCCTTGATCCAGACCTTGTAAGCAAACGTTAGGTGTGAAAGGAACCTAAAAGATCTTCAATCTAGTTCTTCAGACATTAGCAGGATGTCAGTAAGAACAGAGAAGTGGAAGATAGATGGAAATCGTGGAACTTACATTTAAATGTATTAAGTAACGTTTGAACGTAATGACCAAGCTCATTGTTTAAAAGACCATCCTCTGTACACCCCTTCACTAATGGTACGGTCCATTTCTCATTTGGTATAGTCTGTTTTCATTGTAGAATAACTAATGAGGACACTGGTAAATAGTACACACACACACACACACACACACACACACACACACACAATGAATGAATCATTCATGCATTCATAAATATTAAGTGAGTCTCACTGAACTGAAATTATGTTCTCATTTGTCACAATGACAATGTGTACATGTGTTTATTTTTATTTTGAATGAATGAATGAATGAAAGCTGCTCTAACATGATTATATTCTTATAACTACTAACCTGGCCGTTTTGCAGTTCCTCACAGCTGGGACCAGTCTCTGTCGCATTTATAAAGTGATCGCAAACAGCTGATCCTTCCTTAATTTCGTTCTCACGTTAATAAATGTCACGGCTGAATTTGATCTGGCACGCCCTAAGAACTCAAGCCTCGCCCTCGTTTTTGCGACCTGAACCACTGCTATACGATCTGGAAACCATGGTTACCGTGCCTTTCTGCCCGCCTCAAGTCACCCCCCTCTCTCATACACACACACACACACACACACACACACACACACACACACACACACGCAACTTGCAAGCCCAACTACCTGGTGTGTTGTTAAATAAATAAACAACGAACACCTGCATGAATTAAATAGTATTGTAGGCCTACCCTGTCTGTTTCCCTCTCACTTCGCTTGACTTGCTGTCATGTCCACGCACGCACGCACCTACATGACACATCGACATCGCATCGCCATGAATGGAATACGTTTGGGCTGGCCTATATTCATTTTACCCATTCGTTCGCAGTGCACGGCGAAGGCGTGAGACTGCGCACTGCTGTGATATTAAAGTCCTGTGGGTGAGTGTCAGTGATGCCTGCATGAGAGATAGGCTATCATGTCGTCAAGGCAGTCATAATCAACGTTTATGTAGTGATTTGATCATTGATGAACGAATCATAAACATATGGATGAAGGCTTGCTTGCATGTGTGCTGGTTATGTGTTGGCGACGCACGCCGCGGTCCCGTCCTCCCCCGACCCCCGAAAATGATCTCGCTTTTATCTGAACTGTCAAAACTGTCAAAACCTGTCTAAGCACTTATTTAAATGGTGAATGATTAAGCCCCTTACGCCTATAGCCTGCTAGTACTTACTACAAATAGGCAAGCTGTATGCTTGTCATTGTCACTTGGAAATAAAGGCGTGCAGTCCATTTATGCCTTTTTTTTATAATATCATAATCACATAGCCTATGCCTCCGCATGCGCTCCAAAATCATCTCACAAGTGCGCTCGCATAACAAGGCCAGATTAAGCAAAAACTAATACATTGTATACATGTTATATTGTTTTTAATTGCGCGATTTTAATTACTTGTAAAGTTGGAAATCTCTCTTTTGTTTTTTACATACACATACCGTTTTATATTAACATTTTAGGAGTGAAA
Source organism: Protomyctophum parallelum (assembly GCF_964188405.1). Classification (NCBI taxonomy): domain Eukaryota; kingdom Metazoa; phylum Chordata; class Actinopteri; order Myctophiformes; family Myctophidae; genus Protomyctophum; species Protomyctophum parallelum. The sequence goes on along the minus strand of NC_139704.1, from coordinate 49,867,332 downwards.
ACATATGTTTAAATGCCTGTGACAGCCTCTCAGCTGGTCAAACAATGCTGCTCCGCTGTTCTACGACAGAAGAACAGGTGAGGACAAAGCGTACGACAGCTGCCGAGCAGACGTGGGTTTTGAACGTTGTCACGTTCAATTTCAAGCTTTGCCGGAAATGTTAAATGCCGAAAATGTCGGTAATTTCGGCGTGCGCCCATATTTTGGCGTACGCACGGTTGATAAATGAGGGTCATCAGAGGTGTTTAGTGTTTAAATCCATTCTGACCTGAGATCAGATTCTAAAAATGTCTTCTACATCCTGACAGTTTTCTGAAAAAGCTATGTTTCTATGTCAGTCGTTCTTCGATTTTTCAAAACTAGCAGACCTACAAGTTCATAGCGCGCCACTATGAGCGCGCGCTATGAGCTTGTAGATCTGCTATTTTTCAATAGTTAAAGCATAACATAATGCTAACACCAAAAGGGGTTCCCGCCCAAAATGGGTTAAATGTAGTATCTCAGCATAAAGACTACATACATTAGTCACTGTATCTTATCAATATTAAGATCAGTGTGAGTTACCATGATATCAAACCGTATCCACACTTCAAATAAAGTACCACCTCCATAATAACTGCATTATAATCACTTACTATAACAGAATGTAACCAAATAAAAATGGTAAAATAATCTGACCTGAGAGTCTCCAGACAACAGTTTGGGCTCTTCAGTGCGGCACAGATGAGATCCACTCCGGAATCCTTCAAGACGTTTCCACTCAAGTCCAGTTCCCTCAAATGGGACGGATTGGAGCTGAGAGCTGAAGCCACAACTTCAACGTGTTCCTCCTTGAGGTCACAGCCAGCAAGTCTGTAATTACAGATTAAATGTAAAATCAGAGATGATCAAAACAGAACAGACCATGTTCACTGTCAAAGAGGTTCCCTGTGGAGCTGTCTGAAATGTGTGTGTGTTTGGATACTATTCTGGCTAATATATAAGCAAATAAGAGGCATATTGAATTTATATGTGCTCATACCTTTCCACTGTTTTCATTTGATTGGAATACAAAAAATAAATAATGAAAATAACAACTCGCTGCTGTTGCTCCACTCTGACAGTGAAGAAATGTTCTGTCAACAGATGAACAGCCTGTACGACCACATGACATTTGTTAAATATTTTGGTTTCCTCTGTGAACGCTAAGCAGACCTAATGCAACAATGCAAACATTTGGTCCTTGATCCAGACCTTGTAAGCAAACGTTAGGTGTGAAAGGAACCTAAAAGATCTTCAATCTAGTTCTTCAGACATTAGCAGGATGTCAGTAAGAACAGAGAAGTGGAAGATAGATGGAAATCGTGGAACTTACATTTAAATGTATTAAGTAACGTTTGAACGTAATGACCAAGCTCATTGTTTAAAAGACCATCCTCTGTACACCCCTTCACTAATGGTACGGTCCATTTCTCATTTGGTATAGTCTGTTTTCATTGTAGAATAACTAATGAGGACACTGGTAAATAGTACACACACACACACACACACACACACACACACACACACACACAATGAATGAATCATTCATGCATTCATAAATATTAAGTGAGTCTCACTGAACTGAAATTATGTTCTCATTTGTCACAATGACAATGTGTACATGTGTTTATTTTTATTTTGAATGAATGAATGAATGAAAGCTGCTCTAACATGATTATATTCTTATAACTACTAACCTGGCCGTTTTGCAGTTCCTCACAGCTGGGACCAGTCTCTGTCGCCCATCGTTGTTTGTGTTGTATTTCTGCACGTCCAACTCCTCCAGAACGTCCTCTGACATCATCAGCATGGAAGCCAGAGCTGAACACTGAGGCACAGAGAGTTCCTTCCCTGAGCTGTTCTCTGACTCCAGGTACTGTTGGATCCCCTGACTGACTGACGGGTCGTTCATCTCCATCAGACAGTGGAAGATGTTGATACATCTGTCAGGAGAGGCATCATAATCATCCATCTGCTTCAGGTTGTCGATGACTCTCTGGATCTCCTCTGGACTGTTCTCTGTCTGACCCAGCAGACCTCCTAACAGACTCTGGTTGGACTGCAGTGAGAGACCATGAAGGAAACGGACAAAGAGGTCCAGTTGACCACTCTTACTCTTCAGGGGTTTCTTCATAGCAGCCTTCAGGAAGTCAGACAGGGAACTGTCACTGTTGTAACCATCATCTCCCAGGAAAGTCTTCAGGACCTTCTTCTTCTTCTGAGTGAAACAGTGGGACAGGTAGACTGCAGCCAGAAACTCCTGGAAGCTCAGATGAACGAAGCAGTAAACCGTTTGGAGGAAGAACACATCGTCTTCTTTGAAGAACTTTGTGCAAAAGCCCAAGTTCTTCAAGTCCTTGTTCACATCAAGACCACACGCCTTCAGGTCCTCCTCATAGAAAATGATGTTGCCTTTGACCAGTTTGTGAAACGCCAGCTTGCCCAGCTTCAGAAGAACTTTCCCTGCATCCTTTATGAGTTTATTTTTGTCTGCCTCGCCTTGTTCAGGATTCTCCCGCAGTATCTCACCCATCAGGAAGTGGCAGAACAGCTCAACCAGGGTTTTGGGCAGCCTGAATGTCGTCCCCGTGTTCTTCACCATGTTCTTCACAACGGTAGCAAGGATCCAACAGAAGACTGGGATTTCACACATGGTGAGGAGGATCTTTGATTCTTTGATCTGTGAGAAGATTGAGCTGGCCTGGGTCTTATCACTGAACGTCTTCTCGAAGAACTCCTTCTTCTGGTCATCTCTGATGAACCCTCGTACTTCTGTCATCCTGTTTACAAACTTCTTAGGGATCTGATTGGCTGCTACAGGTCGTGAGGTTATCCAGACGTGAGCAGAGGGGAGGAGCTCTCCCTTGATGAGATTTACAAGGAGATGTTCCACTGGGTAAGAGTCGTTGACATTCATGAGGCCAATTTCTGTTTTGAAATCGAACTGGAAATTATTTTCATCATAACCATCCAGAACAAACATGACTTTGAAGGGGAGGTCATTGTAGTCTCTTGCCGTCTGCAATTCAGTGAAGATATGATTAAGAACGTCTTCCTCAATAAATCTGGTTTCCGCGATGCAGCGGTGAATTAGCTGTGCTAAAGTAAACCGTTTTCCCTTGAGCATATTTAACTGGCGGAACTTGAGCGGGAACACGAGGTGTGGGTCTTGGGGGAAACATCTCTTGGCCCAGTCAGACACAAATTTGTGTACGAGGAACGTTTTGCCAATCCCTGCACAGCCAACGGTAAGCACTGTTCTCATGATTCGTCCAGAAAGGTCTTTGAACATCTGACCCAGGTGGATTTCTGTTCCCTCTCCTGGCTTCTTCATCTCCATCTGTCTGGCCTCATGATGGCTGTGGATGTCTGTTCTTTCGATGTCTACATTGTAGAGCGGGATGAAGACGTTTTCAAACACGACCTCGGACTGTGTGCCCAAATCTACCCTCAGATATGTGCTGTTCGTGTTGCGTTGAAGCTCCTCTTCATAGTCAGTGATGTGACGATATCCTGGTGTTCTCTCCAACAGACCTGGAGCGAACAAAGCATTTCCACTTTGTCATATGTCGCTCACAAGCACACACATGTACACACACATGTACGCGCACACACACACACCTTACCTCTCAGTTTGGCAGCTCTGTCTCGTCTGTCTCGTCTTTCCAGCATACGAAGCTCTACATCTTCTTTCACAGCTGAGATGCGAGACAGTGATTGGTCAGTGAGATGTGAGACAGTGATTGGTCAGTGAGATGTGAGACAGTGATTGGTCAGTGAGATGTGAGACAGTGATTGGTCAGTGAGATTTTAGATTTTTTTTCCCCACCATAGTTATCACAGATACATAAATGTATGATTTGTATCGATATAGATTTATCATTATAGTTACATAAATGAATTGATTGATCTTATTATAAACTATTACAAATACATCACTTAACACATTTATTTACTTTTACTTTTTTACTTTCCATATCAGTGGTTCTCAATATTTCATGTCAAGGACCCCAAAAATTATATGTAATTGGCCGCCGAAAATATGATGTTCCAGGGAATATATGTTCAAAGATTTGAGGCACATTTTCAAGATCTTTCAAAAATAGCAGACCTACAAGTTCATAGCAGACCTACAAGTTCATAGCAGACCTACAAGTTCATAGCAGACCTACAAGTTGTAGATCTGCTATTTTTCAATAGCTAAAGCATAACGTAATGCTTAAAACACCAAAAAGGGTTCCCGCCCAAAATGGGATAAAGGACAACTTTAGTTTTTTTCAGGTTCATGTTTTAGGTTGTTATTAGAGAAAGTACAAGATTAGTGTTATTTTATTTATATTTTTAATCTTTCATTTTAGCTATTTTAGCTGTTTTTGACAGGGGGGCGGGGACATTCGAACATGGGGCTAAATATGTATTATTATTTTTTAACAAAATGTTATACTACACAGTATGGCAGCCCCCTATAGAACCCCCCTACACAGTATAACAGCCCCCTATAGAACCCCCCCTACACAGTATGGCAGCCCCCTATAGAACCCCCCCCCCCCTACACAGTATGACAGCCCCCTATAGAACCCCCCCTACACAGTATGGCAGCCCCCTATATAACCCCCCCCCCCTACACAGTATGACAGCCCCCTATAGAACCCCCCCCTACACAGTATGACAGCCCTCTATAGAACCCCCCCTACACAGTATGACAGCCCCCTATAGAACCCCCCCTACACAGTATGACAGCCCCCTATAGAACCCCCCCCTACACAGTATGACAGCCCCCTATAGAACCCCCCCTACACAGTATGACAGCCCCCTATAGAACCCCCCCTACACAGTATGGCAGCCCCCTATATAACCCCCCCCCTACACAGTATGACAGCCCCCTATAGAACCCCCCCTACACAGTATGACAGCCCTCTATAGAACCCCCCCTACACAGTATGACAGCCCCCTATAGAACCCCCCCTACACAGTATGACAGCCCCCTATAGAACCCCCCCTACACAGTATGACAGCCCCCTATAGAACCCCCCCCTACACAGTATGACAGCCCCCTATAGAACCCCCCCTACACAGTATGACAGCCCCCTATAGAACCCCCCCTACACAGTATGACAGCCCCCTATAGAACCCCCCCCTACACAGTATGACAGCCCCCTATAGAACCCCCCCTACACAGTATGACAGCCCCCTATAGAACCCCCCCTACACAGTATGACAGCCCCCTATAGAACCCCCCCTACACAGTATGACAGCCCCCTATAGAACCCCCCCTACACAGTATGGCAGCCCCCCATAGAACCCCCCCTACACAGTATGACAGCCCCCTATAGAACCCCCCCCCCTACACAGTATGACAGCCCCCTATAGAACCCCCCCTACACAGTATGACAGCCCCCTATAGAACCCCCCTACACAGTATGACAGCCCCCTATAGAACCCCCCCTACACAGTATGACAGCCCCCTATAGAACCCCCCCTACACAGTATGACAGCCCCCTATAGAACCCCCCCCCCTACACAGTATGACAGCCCCCTATAGAACCCCCCCCTACACAGTATGACAGCCCCCTATATAACCCCCCCTACACAGTATAACAGCCCCCTATAGAACCCCCCCTACACAGTATGGCAGCCCCCTATAGAACCCCCCCTACACAGTATGGCAGCCCCCTATAGAACCCCCCCTACACAGTATGACATCCCCCTATAGAACCCCCCCTACACAGTATGACAGCCCCCTATAGAACCCCCCCTACACAGTATGACAGCCCCCTATAGTACCCCCCCCTAAAAAATACTAGGTCTCTTGTTCCATTATAAATGACTTAAATACTAGGTCTCTTGTTCCATTATAAATGACTTAAATACTAGGTCTCTTGTTCCATTATAAATGACTTAAATACTAGGTCTCTTGTTCCATTATAAATACTTACAAGGTTTCTTCTTCCAGAGTAAAAGTCCAAGCGCTGCTATTGCTAGTATCACCGTGACGACGACAGTAATGATCCCACGTCTCAATCCTCTGCCTGGCGGTTCTTTAGTAGCTGAAAGACAGAAATATAAATGCAGAACTAGAAGAGAAAATGTCTTTACCGTTTCCATTCCTCTGCGACCACTTCCTGGTAAAACAGGAAGTGAACAGATCCACTAGATGCGTGTCCTGTATCACTAATAATAATAATAATAATAATAATAATAATAATAATAATAATAAAACTTTATTTGTATAGCACCTTTCATGACATGAAATGCAGCTCAAAGTGCTTTACAGAACAATGGAGAATAAAAGAAAAGCAAGGCAACGACATAAAAAAAACCAAGCAGTAATGCAATACAGTGAGGACATGATGATATTCACCATGTTCCATGTGACAAGAGGGGTCGAAGTTGAATTAAGCAATATTACACGAGTAATGGCTGTGGTTTAAGTTTAACGTGAGTATTGCTAGCAACATCAGCATCCGATACGCTCGGATCAAACCATGGATTAAAGAATACAAGCCCTCAAACCCCAGAATCTCGGGCTAGGGTACTACATTTAAACCTTCCTTTTCCTCGTTTCTGGTGGACTCCGTGTTAACCCATTCTGACCTGAGATCAGATTCATACGAGGTTTCCGCCGGACACACACTGGTCTGATGAACCCATTCTGACCTGAGATCAGATTCTAAAAAAAAAAATGTTTTTTTTTTTTCCCCAAAAAATAGCAGACCTACAAGCTCGTATCGCGCCACTCGGTGGCGCGATATGAGCTTGTAGATCTGCTATTTTTAAATAGCTAAAGCATAACATGATGCTGACACCAAAATGGGTGCCCGTTCAGAATGGGTTAATACCTTTACAACAACCGCTATAATAATGGCAAGTATTTCCTACAGTCCAAAAATCTGAACACACACACACACACACACACACACACACACACACACACACACACACACACACACACACACACACACACACACACTAAGCTACACACCTTTGTAAAGCGGGTTGCGATGAGAACTCTGCTCCTCACTGAACAGGTTCTTTATTTGACAGGAGATCGTTTTAACCCTTCGCCCTTTCTCATTGTTGTAGATGGTCGTCTCCCAGGAGTCGGGTCCGCTCCATTTGCCCGCGTCGAACTTCCAGCGAAAGACGACCGGACCCGAGTCTGTGACGCCGTCATTCGTACAGTGCAGCGTGCAGTGGCTGGAGTTGGAGTCACACGGTGAGACGCCCAGGGTTGGCGTCGGGACTTTCTCTGTGGAGGACACAGAATGAATTACTGCACCACACACACACACACACACACCTATCATCTATCTTCAAGTAGGTACATGTGTCTCCTGTCACAGGCCTAATGGTGTATATATATATATATATATATATATATATTAGGGCTGTGAATCTTTGGGTGTCCCACGATTCGATTCGATTCCGATTCTTGGGGTCACGATTCGATTCAAAATCGATTCTCGATTCACCAAAAATGTTTTTTTTTTTATTCAAATGATTTTTTTTTCCAGATTCGAAACTATTCTCTATTCAAAATGATTCTTGATTCAATACATCGGATTTCATCACAATCTACTCCAGCCAACTGAAGTGATTAACTTGAAAATGACTGAAGACATGATGTTTACTGTAAGGGTGAGGGTTAGGGTGAGCTTACATTTCATATTATAAACACCATGTAGTGATATGACTGAAGACATGATGTTTACTGTAAGGGTGAGGGTTAGGGTGAGCTTACATTTCATATTATAAACACCATGTAGTGATATGACTGAAGACATGATGTTTACTGTAAGGGTGAGGGTTAGGGTGAGCTTACATTTCATATTATAAACACCATGTAGTGATATGACTGAAGACATGATGTTTACTGTAAGGGTGAGGGTTAGGGTGAGCTTACATTTCATATTATAAACACCATGTAGTGATATGACTGAAGACATGATGTTTACTGTAAGGGTGAGGGTTAGGGTGAGCTTACATTTCATATTATAAACACCATGTAGTGATATGACTGAAGACATGATGTTTACTGTAAGGGTGAGGGTTAGGGTGAGCTTACATTTCATATTATAAACACCATGTAGTGATATGACTGAAGACATGATGTTTACTGTAAGGGTGAGGGTTAGGGTGAGCTTACATTTCATATTATAAACACCATGTAGTGAAAACTCCTGTAACTAACCAGAAATAAAATCTAAAAAATATATATAAATAATAATAATAATAATAATAAAAAAATCAATTTTTGGAAATTATGAATCGATTTTGAATCGTTCATAACGGGAATCGCGATTCTAATTCGAATCGATTTTTCTTGACACCCCTAATAATATACCACAGGTCGTAGTAGGTACATGTGTCTCCTGTCACACGCCTAATGGTGTATATATAATATACCCAGGGCTGCACATAAGTGGTGCGCCAGTGCGCCAGTGCGCATGCACCGTCAAAATTCATAATGCGCTGTCAATCAAGCGCCGGGAAGCGCTTCTGCGTACCAACAGCTGGGGCCGCACAGAATTATTATCATGGCCAGAATACTAGCACATTCTGTGGCGAGAGCATTTTCCACTGACTGCCACTCAAAGTAGCTACTACTGGCTACACAGCACGTCTTGCACAAGTGCACTGGCCATTGTGGCTAATCACAGCGCGTCCTTAGTCAAACGAGGGAGGATCCACTCTATGGGGAGGATTCCAAGCTGCTCACTGCTTGTTTTCCGGGTGCTGGAGCAAGTTGCTCGTGTGCGATGCCGTCTCTCACGGACTGGCACTGCTGCACAATATGAAGCTTATCAACATGATAACAGCGTGTCCCGACATACTGTCCCTTATTATCGTAAAGTCGGGTAGTGTACACTGTTTATTTTGCACAGAGGAGCCATGTGTGTCTGACTGTCTTGACTCTGTGTTGACTGTGGACATCGCCTCGGCTAAAAACAAGAGGGAAGCCTGACGTATGCTTCGCCGTACGACGTGTCGTATGTTAAACAAATAGGCAATAGCTGAACTGCAAGCTCACAACGTGTCGCCTCCGCAACACGTTGTGAGCTAGTAGATCGGCTATTTAAATAAAGAAAAGTATCTAAATATTGCTTTGATGCTCATATTATCCTCATAGTATTAAGAAGTTTGTATTAAAATATGCATATAGGGCTGGAATACACATGGACCTATAGCTGCAATTTGCAACTCTAGATTTATTTGTATAATGGGATGAATCTAGAGTTGCAATACTCGCCATTGACTCCCCAGTCCCCACTTATCCAATAAATATCGTTTTGCTATAAGTTATTCATGCATCCCTCTTTTATCCATCCGGCGAGACGGGTCGCCGCATTTTAGGAGCACCAAGTAACTCCTCCAGGTGCTCCTCTGAGTACTAGACCAAAAAAGTTGTGTGCAGCCCTGAATATACCACAGGTCGTAGTAGGTATGTGTCATGTGTCATGTGTACATGTGTCATGTGTACATGTGTCATGTGTCATGTGTACATGTGTTCAAACGAGCACCACTCCACACCTAATCAAAACAAATAATTCAGCTGCTCTGTTCTCCCAGAGCGCAGCAAAGTCGGCGGCTAGGCTATAGCTAGTTTCTTGGGAGATGTGTGGTCGTAGTGACCACATCTGTCATTAAAAAAATATGTTTTTTCAGCGATTTTCTTAGTTTTAAGGGTAACTGTTATACGATTGCAATATTACACAAGAGGGTGTGGTTTAACGTGAGCAGTCAGCAATATTACATCTCGTGTAATATTGCTTAATTATGTAATCTGCCTTGATCTGGATTGTCAGTTTAGCATTCACTTGATCATTGTTTGCAAAGCGTCATGTGGGTTTATTGCAGGGACAAATTAGCCATTGGGCCAGTGGTGCCGTGGCCCAGGGCCCCTTGGCTCTCGGCCCCTTGGCTCTCAGGGGCCCTTCTGGGAAATTGGACCGTGAGGTACTAGGTTTGACGCCCTGAAAAGGGCTCCTGGGGCCTTTCATTGGCTGTTGATTTTGTTAAATTTAGTTTAAAATGATGATAAAATGATGATAAAAACATGAAAATGTCGCGCGCACGCGCGCTAAGGGGGCCGCGCAAATATTACCGGCCCAGGGGCCCTCGTAGGGGTTAATCCGTCCCTGGTTTATTGTCATTGTTTATGTAAACAAAAGTGTCCTGTAAGTCCATAATGGGCGGGGCTTCTTCGGAAGCATGACTTTTCAACTAGTCGACCAGTAAATCCACTAGTTGATCATGCTGGCACTAGTTGACTAGTTTATAAGAAGAAAGACTTTAGTAGAATCGTCCTCAGGTCTAAATGAGTTAAATAAATGTATCGATAATATAAAATAAAAAAAACATCATTAAAGGACAGCCAATGAGTATTGTAGTGAGTCATACTTACTCATCTCTTTAACCCATTCTGACCGGGCACCCATTTTGGTGTTGGCATCATGTTATGCTTTAGCTATTGAAAAATAGCAGATCTACAAGCTCATATCGCGCCACCGAGTGGCGCGATACGAGCTTGTGGGTCTGCTATTTTTTGAAAAATCGAAGAACGACTGACATTTCTAGAATCTGATCTCAGGTCAGAATGGGTTAATCAGACCAGTGTGTGTCCAGTGGAAACCTCGTTATGAATCTGATCTCAGGTCAGAATGGGTTAAACAGGTAAGTCATACTTACTCATCTCTTTAACCAGGAAAGTCTTGTTGTGACGTCTTTCGTTGAACTCCACATAATACAGCCCGATGTCTTCTGCGGTCATGTTGTCGATGGCCAGCCGTCCGGTGTGTGTGTCCAGTGTGGAGCGGTTTATAAACGTCCCGTAGTATTCCAGGTCTTCCGTTCCGGGTCTACCATCCCATTCTACTGCAATGTTGGCTGTAAAAGACCACAGAGCAGTGTTGTTTACCAAACCATTCTGCTGCCATGTTGGCTGTAAAAGACCACAGAGCAGTGTTGTTTACCAAACCATTCTGCTGCCATGTCGGCTGTAAAAGACCACAGAGCAGTGTTGTTTTCATCCATTGATACTATGACAAAAAATAAATGTCCGTCGACTACCTTTTTCCCCTGGCGAAAACGGAATTAAAAACTAAATGAAAACTAAGCTATGACGATTAAAACTAAGACTAAATATATTGACAATATTAAATGGTAAATGGTGCATTTATATAGCGCCTTTATCCAAGGCGCTTTACATAGATTGTGCATTACATTCACCCATTCACACACACATTCATACACCGATTGCGGCGGAAACCATGCAAGGCACCAACCAGCACATCGGGAGCAATTTGGGGTTCAGTGTCTTTGCCCAAGGACACTTCCACATGTAGACAGGAGGAGCCGGGATTCGAACCGCCGACCCATGGATCATTGGACGACCTGCTCTACCTCCTGAGCCACAGTCGCCCTTTTTAGTCGACAATATTGACTAAATATATTGACTAAAATGTTAGGAAGGGACTAGTGGACAAGATATCTAGTATAAGTCATTTTACAATTAGTTGCATGCTGAAAATAGCTGATCTACAAGATCACAACGCGTCGCGTTGCGATGCGTTGTGAGCTTCTAGATCGGCTATTTTCAGCGAGAGAAAAAAAAACTCTCATTACGACGGCATCAAGGCCCACCAAAATACATTTTGTTCGACTAAATCAACTGTAGATTTAGTCGACAAAAATCGTGTGATATTTAGTCGACTAAAACTAGACTAAAGACTAAAACATTCCAGGTGACTAAAACTAAAAGATAAACTATTCAAGAGACTATATGACTAAAACTAAAATCTAAGCTGCCAAAAACAACACTGCCACAGACCAAAAGAAGGTTACTGATACTTGCGTCCAGCAGTGTTGTTTTTGACAGCTAATTTTGATTTTAGTTTGAGTCATAATAGTCCCTTGAAATAGTTTATTTAGTTTTAGTCACATTTTAGTCACCTGGAGTGTTTTAGTGTTAGTCTATAGTTTTAGTCGACTAAATATACAGTTGATTTAGCCGACCAAGATGTGTCTTGATGCCGTCGTACTGGCCGACTGTATACACTCGCTGAAAATAGCCGATCTGCGACGTGTTGTGAGCTTGTAGATCTGCTATTTTCAGCATGCAACCAAGTGTAAAATGACTTATACTGGATCTCTTGTCCACTAGAGTCCCTTCCTAACATTTTAGTCTAGAAAGTGTCAGTATATTTAGTCTTAGGTGCTATTTACACGAGGATGGTGTTCATAGAAAATGGCAAAGTCCTGTTGCGTCCTCACACGTTATGCTATAATGTGCTATTATGCTATAATGTCGCTAGGTGGCGATAACGGGCTGCCAAATAGACAGGTCACCCACGTACAAGAAGAAGAACCCCTTCACGCAAGCCTGCGCAACACGGCTCCGTCTTTTTGGCTAATCTAGAACTTCTTGTTTGAGAGCTAGCAAATTTAAGACATCCGGTTGCTTTCAGAATAAAAGTGTAGTTAATTAAATAATGATTACATTACATTATTAGTATTATTATTACATTACAGCTATTGTAAAGACACACATTATGTTTCTGTGTAAAAACAAGTAATTAAATAACACAGAAACATAATGTGTGTCTTATAGCATCATTTAAATGCTTAATTTGTAGTTTTAATGTGCAAATTAAACTTTTTTTCAATACTCTAGAGGATACTCTTATTTTGAAGAGATGGTCTTAAATTTGCTAGCTTAGATTTGCCAAAAAACAGTGCAAGCGGCGCAACACTGCTCTGGGCTGACACTGACAGGCAAAGCACACCACGGGATGGTATATATTTTATAATACATTAGGCTACATGAACGCTGCTGCCGTGGCTGCCGTCTATCACAAGGCTTTTTATTTACATCATGGTTTTACATTCAACATCGCTGATGAGCAGCACTTTGTAGGCGAGGAGGGAGGCTTGTTCAGGAACTCCATTATATCATATATGGCTCTGCATTCATGTAATAAACATATGCGCTGTGAGCCAACGTGAGCCATGATGGCATAAGTTTTGCGGATTCACCGTTTTGCCTGTTTACACGGAGAAGGGATAAAGATCTCAAAGATCTCCACTCTGGAAGGTGGTTTCACTTTGTTGCGTTTTCACCTCATGAGAACACGGTTCTCGTCTAAACAACCACAGCAAACGGTACTTTATTTTGCCGTTTTCTATGAACACCATCCTCGTGTAAATAGCACCTTAGTTTTAGTCATCGTAGCTTAGTTTTCATTTAGTTTCCATGTAGTTTTTGTCAGGGACAAAATGTAGAGAGAGAGAGAGAGAGAGAGAGAGAGAGAGAGAGAGAGAGAGAGAGAGAGAGAGAGAGAGAGAGAGAGAGAGAGAGAGAGAGAGAGATAGGTGACGGTCCCTCGTTCCTGCACGAGTCCTAACCAATCATTTTAATGAACATATAAAACTCACACACACACAGATGACTGTGAGCGTGCGCGCGCTCCACGCCTGCAGGCCTAGCACAGCACCGCGCTAATTAACCCATTCTGGGTGGGAACCCCTTTTGGTGTTTTAAGCTATATTTAACTATTTAAAAATAGCAGATCTACAAGCTTGTCGGGCCAGGTCTGCTATTTTTGAAATTTTGTGAAAATGTGGCACAGATCTTTGAATATTATATTCTTTTTTTAACTCAAATCTTTCAGTTTGCACTGGCGAAAACTGAATTAAAAACTAAATGAAAACTAAGCTATGACGACTAAAACTAAGACTAAATATATTGACAATTTCGTCAACAAATAAAAACTAGACTAAAATGTTAGGAAGGGACTAGTGGACAAGAGATCTAGTATAAGTCATTTTACAATTAGTTGCATGCTGAAAATAGCTGATCTACAAGATCACAACGCGTCGCGTTGCGATGCGTTGTGAGCTTCTAGATCGGCTATTTTCAGCGAGAGAAAAAAACTGTCATTACGACGGCATCAAGGCCCACCAAAATACATTTTGTTCGACTAAATCAACTGTAGATTTAGTCGACAAAAATCGCGTGTGATATTTAGTCGACTAAAACTAGACTAAAGACTAAAACATTCCAGGTGACTAAAACTAAAAGATAAACTATTCAAGAGACTATATGACTAAAACTAAAATCTAAATTTGCTGCCAAAAACAACACTGCCACAGACCAAAAGAAGGTTACTGATACTTGCGTCCAGCAGTGTTGTTTTTGACAGCTAATTTAGATTTTAGTTTGAGTCATAATAGTCCCTTGAAATAGTTTATTTAGTTTTAGTCACATTTTAGTCACCTGGAGTGTTTTAGTGTTAGTCTATAGTTTTAGTAGACTAAATATACAGTTGATTTAGTCGACCAAGATGTTGCTTGATGCCGTCGTAATGGCCGACTGTATACACTCGCTGAAAATAGCCGATCTGCGACGTGTTGTGAGCTTGTAGATCTGCTATTTTCAGCATGCAACCAAGTGTAAAATGACTTATACTGGATCTCTTGTCCACTAGAGTCCCTTCCTAACATTTTAGTCTAGAAAGTGTCAGTATATTTAGTCTTAGGTGCTATTTACACGAGGATGGTGTTCATAGAAAATGGCAAAGTCCTGTTGCGTCCTCACACGTTATGCTATAATGTGCTATTATGCTATAATGTCGCTAGGTGGCGATAACGGGCTGCCAAATAGACAGGTCACCCACGTACAAGAAGAAGAACCCCTTCACGCAAGCCTGCGCAACACGGCTCCGTCTTTTTGGCAAATCTAGAACTTCTTGTTTGAGAGCTAGCAAATTTAAGACATCCGGTTGCTTTCAGAATAAAAGTGTAGTTAATTAAATAATGATTACATTACATTATTAGTATTATTATTACATTACAGCTATTGTAAAGACACACATTATGTTTCTGTGTAAAAACAAGTAATTAAATAACACAGAAACATAATGTGTGTCTTATAGCATCATTTAAATGCTTAATTTGTAGTTTTAATGTGCAAATTAAACTTTTTTTCAATACTCTAGAGGATACTCTTATTTTGAAGAGGTGGTCTTAAATTTGCTAGCTTAGATTTGCCAAAAAACAGTGCAAGCGGCGCAACACTGCTCTGGGCTGACACTGACAGGCAAAGCACACCACGGGATGGTATATATTTTATAATACATTAGGCTACATGAACGCTGCTGCCGTGGCTGCCGTCTATCACAAGGCTTTTTATTTACATCATGGTTTTACATTCAACATCGCTGATGAGCATCACTTTGTAGGCGAGGAGGGAGGCTTGTTCAGGAACTCCATTATATCATAATGATATGGCTCTGCATCAATGTAATAAACATATGCGCTGTGAGCCAACGTGAGCCATGATGGCATAAGTTTTGCGGATTCACCGTTTTGCCTGTTTACACGGAGAAGGGATAAAACGGCGTTCTCAAAGATCTCCACTCTGGAAGGTGGTTTCACTTTGTTGCGTTTTCACCTCATGAGAACACGGTTCTCGTCTAAACAACCACAGCAAACGGTACTTTATTTTGCCGTTTTCTATGAACACCATCCTCGTGTAAATAGCACCTTAGTTTTAGTCATCGTAGCTTAGTTTTCATTTAGTTTCCATGTAGTTTTTGTCAGGGACAAAATGTAGAGAGAGAGAGAGAGAGAGAGAGAGAGGTGACGGTCCCTCGTTCCTGCACGAGTCCTAACCAATCATTTTAATGAACATATAAAACTTACACACACATAGATGACTGTGAGCGTGCGCGCGCTCCACGCCTGCAGGCCTAGCACAGCACCGCGCTAATTAACCCATTCTGGGTGGGAACCCCTTTTGGTGTTTTAAGCAATATTTAACTATTTAAAAATAGCAGATCTACAAGCTTGTCGGGACAGGTCTGCTATTTTTGAAATTTTGTGAAAATGTGGCACAGATCTTTGAATATTATATTCTTTTTTTTACTCAAATCTTTGCTTCTGGGGGGGGGGGGACAAAATATTTTCAGATGGGTATATTTTAGGGGGTCCTTGACAGGAATGCGTTAGAGAACCACTGACATATAGAAACATGCGTTTTTCAGGAAACGGTCAGGATTTAAGAAGGCATTTGTAGAATGTGTTCTCAGGTTAAGAAGGATGTAGTGCAGATGCGCGGCCAGGTTCAGACTCAAGAGCCTCAGATGCAGGGACAAATTAGCCATTGGGCCAGTGGGGCCGTGGCCCAGGGGCCCTTGGCTCTCAGGGGCCCTTCGGGGAAATTGGACCGTGAGGTACTAGGTTTGACGCCCTGAAAAGGGCTCCTGGGGCCCTTCATTGGCCATTGATTTTGTTAAATTTAGGTCAAAAAGATGATAAAAACACGGAAAAACACCTACATTTTGCACGCACGCACGCTATGGGGGCCCTGCAAAAATTACCGGCCCAGGGGCCCTCGGGGGGTTAATCCGTCAGATGGGGCGAGAGGGGAATTCTTTCCACATAAAATGCTACATTCCAGTTCAGGACGGAGAGGACACTTTTCTCTCTCTCTCTTTAGCCCAGGCGAGGGGCTAAAGCCCCCTTTCATTAGCAACACATTGAGGGGCTAAAGCCCCCTTTCATTAGCAAAACATTGAGGGGCTGAAGCCCCCTTTCATTAGCAACACATTGAGGGGCTGAAGCCCCCTTTCATTAGCAACACATTGAGGGGCTAAAGCCCCCTTTCATTAGCAACACATTGAGGGGCTGAAGCCCCCTTTCATTAGCAACACATTGAGGGGCTGAAGCCCCCTTTCATTAGCAACACATTGATGGACAACAGAACAAGCTGATGGTTTCAGGAGTAGAGACAGGGGAGCAGGTAGCGGAATGCTGTTTTTACTAGAGCTGGGACTCGATTAAAAAAATTAATCTAATTAATCAGAGGCTTTGCGATTAATTAATCTAGATTAATCGCATTTTAATCGCATATCAATATTCAACCCGAGAACAGCGAGAAACCTTTTTTTTTATGTTTTTTGGTCTCCCAGTGAATCAATGAATAGTGACTACAGGATACCACTCATTTTCAACATCTTACTGTCATTAATATACCTGTTGTGGAAATAATAATAAAAAGTCACCCCATTCTGTGTTGCCTAGAACTGGAGGTCTGGAAAAAAATTAGTAACAGTAACAAGTACATCTCAGTGACATCACAAAGCTGTACTTACTTCATATTGTTACTGTTTTTGGTCAGATCTCCAGTTCTAGGCAACACAAAATGGGGTGACTTTTTATTATTTCCACTTTTCAGTACTATAGAAAAGCGCCCAGTGAGAAACGTTCCGCGTTGAAAAAAAAGGTGCGATTAATTTATCTGTAGTTAATCGCGATTAATTTCTCTGTAGTTAATTCATCTAAATTAATCGCAATTAGTCCCGGCCCTAGTTTTTACCCTCCTTTTCCGGAATGACCCGTCCCACCCGCCGCGCGATAATTACGCTAAAAACCTCGTCCCGTCCGCCCGCCCGGGCAACGGGCCGTCGCACGCATCACTTCTGGGTACACAAGGATACATCTTCACCTGCTATAACCCACAGCAACCCCCCCAAGACAGTCCGTTGCTGCCCTCTGCAGGCCTGGGCTGCACTGGCAGTTAGCCAACTTCAATATATCACAAATACCATGCTACAGTTAACCCATTCTGACCTGAGATCAGATTCATACGAGGTTTTCCACTGGACACACACTGGTCTGACGAACCCATTCTGACCTGAGATCAGATTCTAAAAATGTCAGTTGTTCTTCGATTTTTCAAAAAATAGCAGACCTACAAGCTCGTATCGCGCCACTCGGTGGCGCGATATGAGCTTGTAGATCTGCTATTTTTCAATAGCTAAAGCATGACATGATGCTAACACCAAAATGGGTGCCCGTTCAGAATGGGTTAATGCAACGCATGTTCTGCCTTCCTCAACCCATTCTGGGCAGGCGGGTGATTTAGGCATTATGTTATACTTTACAAGCTCGTAGCGCGTTGCTGCACTACGAGCTTGTAGGTCTGCTATTTTTGAAAAATCAAGAAAATGTGGCACATATCTTTGAATACACCTGGATATTCTTTCAGAGTGAATGTTTTTAACTCCTATCTTTGCTTCTGTGAGGTCCCAATATTTTCAGATGGGGGTCGGCGGCCAATTACATATATTATTTTTGGGAGTCCTTGACATGAAATTGTTTGAGAATGACTGACATAGAAACATAGATTTTTCAGAAAACTTAGAAGACATTTGTAGAATCGTCCTCAGGTCTAAATGGGTAACCGTTAAAGGTATATTCAGTGATTTCACTTAATTCAAATATCACTTATTTTTTTGTTTTGTTGTGGTAATCCTCCCTACTATAGAGTGTGCTGACCATATAAGGAGTTCCTCCCTGTCCCCAGTTAACCCCTGGGGGTCAAAAAACCTTAGGTTTCGTTTTTGACTCTCTATCCTGATTGGACGAAAGGCTGGGTCCCACAGCCAAAAACGAAACCTAAGGTTTTTTGAGTGAAATCACTGAATATACCTTTAAGGCATGTTTTTGGTTTGCAACGGTTGGATTCCATGTCGGCTGTAAAAGACCGGCTGTAAAAGACCACAGAGCAGTGTTGTTTACCAAACCATTCTGCTGCCATGTCGGCTGTAAAAGACCACAGAGCAGTGTTGTTTACCAAACCATTCTGCTGCCATGTCGGCTGTAAAGACCACAGAGCAGTGATGTTTACCAAACCATTCTGCTGCCATGTTGGCTGTAAAAGACCACAGAGCAGTGTTGTTTACCAAACCATTCTGCTGCCATGTCGGCTGTAAAGACCACAGAGCAGTGTTGTTTACCAAACCATTCTGCTGCCATGTTGGCTGTAAAAGACCACAGAGCAGTGTTATTTACCAAACCATTCTGCTGCCATGTCGGCTGTAAAGACCACAGAGCAGTGTTGTTTACCAAACCATTCTGCTGCCATGTCGGCTGTAAAAGACCACAGAGCAGTGTTGTTTACCAAACCATTCTGCTGCCATGTCGGCTGTAAAGACCACAGAGCAGTGTCGTTTTCATCCATTGATACTATGACAAAAAATAAATGTCCGTCGACGTTTGCACTGGCGAAAACTGAATTAAAAACTAAATGAAAACTAAGCTATGACGACTAAAACTAAGACTAAATATATTGACAATTCCGTCAACAAATAAAAACTAGACTAAAATGTTAGGAAGGGACTAGTGGACAAGATATCTAGTACAAGTCATTTTACAATTAGTTGCATGCTGAAAATAGCTGATCTACAAGATCACAACGCGTCGCGTTGCGATGCGTTGTGAGCTTCTAGATCAGCTATTTTCAGCAAGAGAAAAAAAAACTGTCATTACGACGGCATCAAGGCCCACCAAAATACATTTTATTCGACTAAATCAACTGTAGATTTAGTCGACAAAAATCGTGTGATATTTAGTCGACTAAAACTAGACTAAAGACTAAAACATTCCAGGTGACTAAAACTAAAAGATAAACTATTCAAGAGACTATTATGACTAAAACTAAAATCTAAATTTGCTGCCAAAAACAACACTGCCACAGACCAAAAGAAGGTTACTGATACTTGCGTCCAGCAGTGTTGTTTTTGACAGCTAATTTTGATTTTATTTTTAGTCATAATAGTCTCTTGAAATAGTTTATTTAGTTTTAGTTACATAATATTTTAGTCACCTGGAGTGTTTTAGTGTTAGTCTATAGTTTTAGTCGACTAAATATACAGTTGATTTAGTCGACCAAGATGTTGCTTGATGCCGTCGTAATGGCCGACTGTATACACTCGCTGAAAATAGCCGATCTGCGACGTGTTGTGAGCTTGTAGATCTGCTATTTTCAGCATGCAACCAAGTGTAAAATGACTTATACTGGATCTCTTGTCCACTAGAGTCCCTTCCTAACATTTTAGTCTAGAAAGTGTCAGTATATTTAGTCTTAGGTGCTATTTACACGAGGATGGTGTTCATAGAAAATGGCAAAGTCCTGTTGCGTCCTCACACGTTATGCTATAATGTGCTATTATGCTATAATGTCGCTAGGTGGCGATAATGGGCTGCCAAATAGACAGGTCACCCACGTACAAGAAGAAGAACCCCTTCACGCAAGCCTGCGCAACACGGCTCCGTCTTTTTGGCAAATCTAGAACTTCTTGTTTGAGAGCTAGCAAATTTAAGACATCCGGTTGCTTTCAGAATAAAAGTGTAGTTAATTAAATAATGATTACATTACATTATTAGTATTATTATTACATTACAGCTATTGTAAAGACACACATTATGTTTCTGTGTAAAAACAAGTAATTAAATAACACAGAAACATAATGTGTGTCTTATAGCATCATTTAAATGCTTAATTTGTAGTTTTAATGTGCAAATTAAACTTTTTTTCAATACTCTAGAGGATACTCTTATTTTGAAGAGATGGTCTTAAATTTGCTAGCTTAGATTTTCCAAAAAACAGTGCAAGCGGCGCAACACTGCTCTGGGCTGACACTGACAGGCAAAGCACACCACGGGATGGTATATATTTTATAATACATTAGGCTACATAAACGCTGCTGCCGTGGCTGCCGTCTATCACAAGGCTTTTTATTTACATCATGGTTTTACATTCAACATCGCTGATGAGCATCACTTTGTAGGCGAGGAGGGAGGCTTGTTCAGGAACTCCATTATATCATAATGATATGGCTCTGCATCAATGTAATAAACATATGCGCTGTGAGCCAACGTGAGCCATGATGGCATAAGTTTTGCGGATTCACCGTTTTGCCTGTTTACACGGAGAAGGGATAAAACGGCGTTCTCAAAGATCTCCACTCTGGAAGGTGGTTTCACTTTGTTGCGTTTTCACCTCATGAGAACACGGTTCTCGTCTAAACAACCACAGCAAACGGTACTTTATTTTGCCGTTTTCTATGAACACCATCCTCGTGTAAATAGCACCTTAGTTTTAGTCATCGTAGCTTAGTTTTCATTTAGTTTCCATGTAGTTTTTGTCAGGGACAAAATGTAGAGAGAGAGAGAGAGAGAGAGAGAGAGAGAGAGAGAGAGAGGTGACGGTCCCTCGTTCCTGCACGAGTCCTAACCAATCATTTTAATGAACATATAAAACTTACACACACATAGATGACTGTGAGCGTGCGCGCGCTCCACGCCTGCAGGCCTAGCACAGCACCGCGCTAATTAACCCATTCTGGGTGGGAACCCCTTTTGGTGTTTTAAGCAATATTTAACTATTTAAAAATAGCAGATCTACAAGCTTGTCGGGACAGGTCTGCTATTTTTGAAATTTTGTGAAAATGTGGCACAGATCTTTGAATATTATATTCTTTTTTTTACTCAAATCTTTGCTTCTGGGGGGGGGGGGACAAAATATTTTCAGATGGGTATATTTTAGGGGGTCCTTGACAGGAATGCGTTAGAGAACCACTGACATATAGAAACATGCGTTTTTCAGGAAACGGTCAGGATTTAAGAAGGCATTTGTAGAATGTGTTCTCAGGTTAAGAAGGATGTAGTGCAGATGCGCGGCCAGGTTCAGACTCAAGAGCCTCAGATGCAGGGACAAATTAGCCATTGGGCCAGTGGGGCCGTGGCCCAGGGGCCCTTGGCTCTCAGGGGCCCTTCGGGGAAATTGGACCGTGAGGTACTAGGTTTGACGCCCTGAAAAGGGCTCCTGGGGCCCTTCATTGGCCATTGATTTTGTTAAATTTAGGTCAAAAAGATGATAAAAACACGGAAAAACACCTACATTTTGCACGCACGCACGCTATGGGGGCCCTGCAAAAATTACCGGCCCAGGGGCCCTCGGGGGGTTAATCCGTCAGATGGGGCGAGAGGGGAATTCTTTCCACATAAAATGCTACATTCCAGTTCAGGACGGAGAGGACACTTTTCTCTCTCTCTCTTTAGCCCAGGCGAGGGGCTAAAGCCCCCTTTCATTAGCAACACATTGAGGGGCTAAAGCCCCCTTTCATTAGCAAAACATTGAGGGGCTGAAGCCCCCTTTCATTAGCAACACATTGAGGGGCTGAAGCCCCCTTTCATTAGCAACACATTGAGGGGCTAAAGCCCCCTTTCATTAGCAACACATTGAGGGGCTGAAGCCCCCTTTCATTAGCAACACATTGAGGGGCTGAAGCCCCCTTTCATTAGCAACACATTGATGGACAACAGAACAAGCTGATGGTTTCAGGAGTAGAGACAGGGGAGCAGGTAGCGGAATGCTGTTTTTACTAGAGCTGGGACTCGATTAAAAAAATTAATCTAATTAATCAGAGGCTTTGCGATTAATTAATCTAGATTAATCGCATTTTAATCGCATATCAATATTCAACCCGAGAACAGCGAGAAACCTTTTTTTTTATGTTTTTTGGTCTCCCAGTGAATCAATGAATAGTGACTACAGGATACCACTCATTTTCAACATCTTACTGTCATTAATATACCTGTTGTGGAAATAATAATAAAAAGTCACCCCATTCTGTGTTGCCTAGAACTGGAGGTCTGGAAAAAAATTAGTAACAGTAACAAGTACATCTCAGTGACATCACAAAGCTGTACTTACTTCATATTGTTACTGTTTTTGGTCAGATCTCCAGTTCTAGGCAACACAAAATGGGGTGACTTTTTATTATTTCCACTTTTCAGTACTATAGAAAAGCGCCCAGTGAGAAACGTTCCGCGTTGAAAAAAAAGGTGCGATTAATTTATCTGTAGTTAATCGCGATTAATTTCTCTGTAGTTAATTCATCTAAATTAATCGCAATTAGTCCCGGCCCTAGTTTTTACCCTCCTTTTCCGGAATGACCCGTCCCACCCGCCGCGCGATAATTACGCTAAAAACCTCGTCCCGTCCGCCCGCCCGGGCAACGGGCCGTCGCACGCATCACTTCTGGGTACACAAGGATACATCTTCACCTGCTATAACCCACAGCAACCCCCCCAAGACAGTCCGTTGCTGCCCTCTGCAGGCCTGGGCTGCACTGGCAGTTAGCCAACTTCAATATATCACAAATACCATGCTACAGTTAACCCATTCTGACCTGAGATCAGATTCATACGAGGTTTTCCACTGGACACACACTGGTCTGACGAACCCATTCTGACCTGAGATCAGATTCTAAAAATGTCAGTTGTTCTTCGATTTTTCAAAAAATAGCAGACCTACAAGCTCGTATCGCGCCACTCGGTGGCGCGATATGAGCTTGTAGATCTGCTATTTTTCAATAGCTAAAGCATGACATGATGCTAACACCAAAATGGGTGCCCGTTCAGAATGGGTTAATGCAACGCATGTTCTGCCTTCCTCAACCCATTCTGGGCAGGCGGGTGATTTAGGCATTATGTTATACTTTACAAGCTCGTAGCGCGTTGCTGCACTACGAGCTTGTAGGTCTGCTATTTTTGAAAAATCAAGAAAATGTGGCACATATCTTTGAATACACCTGGATATTCTTTCAGAGTGAATGTTTTTAACTCCTATCTTTGCTTCTGTGAGGTCCCAATATTTTCAGATGGGGGTCGGCGGCCAATTACATATATTATTTTTGGGAGTCCTTGACATGAAATTGTTTGAGAATGACTGACATAGAAACATAGATTTTTCAGAAAACTTAGAAGACATTTGTAGAATCGTCCTCAGGTCTAAATGGGTAACCGTTAAAGGTATATTCAGTGATTTCACTTAATTCAAATATCACTTATTTTTTTGTTTTGTTGTGGTAATCCTCCCTACTATAGAGTGTGCTGACCATATAAGGAGTTCCTCCCTGTCCCCAGTTAACCCCTGGGGGTCAAAAAACCTTAGGTTTCGTTTTTGACTCTCTATCCTGATTGGACGAAAGGCTGGGTCCCACAGCCAAAAACGAAACCTAAGGTTTTTTGAGTGAAATCACTGAATATACCTTTAAGGCATGTTTTTGGTTTGCAACGGTTGGATTCCATGTCGGCTGTAAAAGACCGGCTGTAAAAGACCACAGAGCAGTGTTGTTTACCAAACCATTCTGCTGCCATGTCGGCTGTAAAGACCACAGAGCAGTGATGTTTACCAAACCATTCTGCTGCCATGTTGGCTGTAAAAGACCACAGAGCAGTGTTGTTTACCAAACCATTCTGCTGCCATGTCGGCTGTAAAGACCACAGAGCAGTGTTGTTTACCAAACCATTCTGCTGCCATGTTGGCTGTAAAGACCACAGAGCAGTGTTGTTTACCAAACCATTCTGCTGCCATGTCGGCTGTAAAGACCACAGAGCAGTGTTATTTACCAAACCATTCTGCTGCCATGTCGGCTGTAAAGACCACAGAGCAGTGTTGTTTACCAAACCATTCTGCTGCCATGTCGGCTGTAAAGACCACAGAGCAGTGTCGTTTTCATCCATTGATACTATGACAAAAAATAAATGTCCGTCGACTACCTTTTTGCACTGGCGAAAACGGAACTAAAAACTAAATGAAAACTAAGCTATAACGACTTAAACTAAGACTAAATATATTGACAATATTAAATGGTAAATGGTGCATTTATATAGCGCCTTTATCCAAAGCGCTTTACATAGATTGTGCATTACATTCACCCATTCATACACCGATTGCGGCGGAAACCATGCAAGGCACCAACCAGCACATCGGGAGCAATTTGGGGTTCAGTGTCTTTGCCCAAGGACACTTCCACATGTAGACAGGAGGAGCCGGGATTCGAACCGCCGACCCATGGATCATTGGACGACCTGCTCTACCTCCTGAGCCACAGTCGCCCTATTTAGTCGACAATATTGACTAAATATATTGACAATAAAACTAGACTAAAATGTTAGGAAGGGACTAGTGGACAAGATATCTAGTATAAGTCATTTTACAATTAGTTGCATGCTGAAAATAGCTGATCTACAAGATCACAACGCGTCGCGTTGCGATGCGTTGTGAGCTTCTAGATCGGCTATTTTCAGCGAGAGAAAAAAACTGTCATTACAACGGCATCAAGGCCCACCAAAATACATTTTGTTCGACTAAATCAACTGTAGATTTAGTCGACAAAAATCGTGTGATATTTAGTCGACTAAAACTAGACTAAAGACTAAAACATTCCAGGTGACTAAAACTAAAAGATAAACTATTCAAGAGACTATATGACTAAAACTAAAATCTAAATTTGCTGCCAAAAGCAACACTGCCACAGACCAAAAGAAGGTTACTGATACTTGCGTCCAGCAGTGTTGTTTTTGACAGCTAATTTAGATTTTAGTTTGAGTCATAATAGTCCCTTGAAATAGTTTATTTAGTTTTAGTCACATTTTAGTCACCTGGAGTGTTTTAGTGTTAGTCTATAGTTTTAGTCGACTAAATATACAGTTGATTTAGTCGACCAAGATGTTGCTTGATGCCGTCGTAATGGCCGACTGTATACACTCGCTGAAAATAGCCGATCTGCGACGTGTTGTGAGCTTGTAGATCTGCTATTTTCAGCATGCAACCAAGTGTAAAATGACTTATACTGGATCTCTTGTCCACTATAGTCCCTTCCTAACATTTTAGTCTAGAAAGTGTCAGTATATTTAGTCTTAGGTGCTATTTACACGAGGATGGTGTTCATAGAAAATGGCAAAGTCCTGTTGCGTCCTCACACGTTATGCTATGTGCTATTATGCTATAATGTCGCTAGGTGGCGATAATGGGCTGCCAAATAGACAGGTCACCCACGTACAAGAAGAAGAACCCCTTCACGCAAGCCTGTGCAACACGGCTCCGTCTTTTTGGCAAATCTAGAACTTATTGTTTGAGAGCTAGCAAATTGAAGACATCCGGTTGCTTTCAGAATAAAAGTGTAGTTAATTAAATAATGATTACATTACATTATTAGTATTATTATTACATTACAGCTATTGTAAAGACACACATTATGTTTCTGTGTAAAAACAAGTAATTAAATAACACAGAAACATAATGTGTGTCTTATAGCATCATTTAAATGCTTAATTTGTAGTTTTAATGTGCAAATTAAACTTTTTTTCAATACTCTAGAGGATACTCTTATTTTGAAGAGATGGTCTTAAATTTGCTAGCTTAGATTTTCCAAAAAACAGTGCAAGCGGCGCAACACTGCTCTGGGCTGACACTGACAGGCAAAGCACACCACGGGATGGTATATATTTTATAATACATTAGGCTACATGAACGCTGCTGCCGTGGCTGCGGTCTATCACAAGGCTTTTTATTTACATCATGGTTTTACATTCACCATCGCTGATGAGCAGCACTTTGTAGGCGAGGAGGGAGGCTTGTTCAGGAACTCCATTATATCATATATGGCTCTGCATTAATGTAATAAACATATGCGCTGTGAGCCAACGTGAGCCATGATGGCATAAGTTTTGCGGATTCACCGTTTTGCCTGTTTACACGGAGAAGGGATAAAACGGCGTTCTCAAAGATTTCCACTCTGGAAGGTGGTTTCACTTTGTTGCGTTTTCACCTCATGAGAACACGGTTCTCGTCTAAACAACCACAGCAAACGGTACTTTATTTTGCCGTTTTCTATGAACACCATCCTCGTGTAAATAGCACCTTAGTTTTAGTCATCGTAGCTTAGTTTTAATTTAGTTTCCATGTTGTTTTTGTCAGGGACAAAATGTAGAGAGAGAGAGAGAGAGAGAGAGAGAGAGAGAGAGAGAGAGAGAGAGAGAGAGAGAGAGAGAGAGAGAGAGAGAGAGAGAGAGAGAGAGAGAGAGAGAGAGAGAGAGAGGTGACGGTCCCTCGTTCCTGCACGAGTCCTAACCAATCATTTTAATGAACATATAAAACTTACACACACATAGATGACTGTGAGCGTGCGCGCGCTCCACGCCTGCAGGCCTAGCACAGCACGGCGCTAATTAACCCATTCTGGGTGGGAACCCCTTTTGGTGTTTTAAGCAATATTTAACTATTTAAAAATAGCAGATCTACAAGCTTGTCGGGACAGGTCTGCTATTTTTGAAATTTTGTGAAAATGTGGCACAGATCTTTGAATATTATATTCTTTTTTTAACTCAAATCTTTCAGTTTGCACTGGCGAAAACTGAATTAAAAACTAAATGAAAACTAAGCTATGACGACTAAAACTAAGACTAAATATATTGACAATTTCGTCAACAAATAAAAACTAGACTAAAATGTTAGGAAGGGACTAGTGGACAAGATATCTAGTATAAGTCATTTTACAATTAGTTGCATGCTGAAAATAGCTGATCTACAAGATCACAACGCGTCGCGTTGCGATGCGTTGTGAGCTTCTAGATCGGCTATTTTCAGCGAGAGAAAAAAAAACTGTCATTACAACGGCATCAAGGCCCACCAAAATACATTTTGTTCGACTAAATCAACTGTAGATTTAGTCGACAAAAATCGTGTGATATTTAGTCGACTAAAACTAGACTAAAGACTAAAACATTCCAGGTGACTAAAACTAAAAGATAAACTATTCAAGAGACTATATGACTAAAACTAAAATCTAAATTTGCTGCCAAAAACAACACTGCCACAGACCAAAAGAAGGTTACTGATACTTGCGTCCAGCAGTGTTGTTTTTGACAGCTAATTTTGATTTTAGTTTGAGTCATAATAGTCTCTTGAAATAGTTTATTTAGTTTTAGTTACATTTTAGTCACCTGGAGTGTTTTAGTGTTAGTCTATAGTTTTAGTCGACTAAATATACAGTTGATTTAGTCGACCAAGATGTTGCTTGATGCCGTCGTAATGGCCGACTGTATACACTCGCTGAAAATAGCCGATCTGCGACGTGTTGTGAGCTTGTAGATCTGCTATTTTCAGCATGCAACCAAGTGTAAAATGACTTATACTGGATCTCTTGTCCACTAGAGTCCCTTCCTAACATTTTAGTCTAGAAAGTGTCAGTATATTTAGTCTTAGGTGCTATTTACACGAGGATGGTGTTCATAGAAAATGGCAAAGTCCTGTTGCGTCCTCACACGTTATGCTATAATGTGCTATTATGCTATAATGTCGCTAGGTGGCGATAATGGGCTGCCAAATAGACAGGTCACCCACGTACAAGAAGAAGAACCCCTTCACGCAAGCCTGCGCAACACGGCTCCGTCTTTTTGGCAAATCTAAAACTTCTTGTTTGAGAGCTAGCAAATTTAAGACATCCGGTTGCTTTCAGAATAAAAGTGTAGTTAATTAAATAATGATTACATTACATTATTAGTATTATTATTACATTACAGCTATTGTAAAGACACACATTATGTTTCTGTGTAAAAACAAGTAATTAAATAACACAGAAACATAATGTGTGTCTTATAGCATCATTTAAATGCTTAATTTGTAGTTTTAATGTGCAAATTAAACTTTTTTTCAATACTCTAGAGGATACTCTTATTTTGAAGAGATGGTCTTAAATTTGCTAGCTTAGATTTTCCAAAAAACAGTGCAAGCGGCGCAACACTGCTCTGGGCTGACACTGACAGGCAAAGCACACCACGGGATGGTATATATTTTATAATACATTAGGCTACATAAACGCTGCTGCCGCGGCTGCCGCCTATCACAAGGCTTTTTATTTACATCATGGTTTTACATTCAACATCGCTGATGAGCATCACTTTGTAGGCGAGGAGGGAGGCTTGTTCAGGAACTCCATTATATCATAATGATATGGCTCTGCATCAATGTAATAAACATATGCGCTGTGAGCCAACGTGAGCCATGATGGCATAAGTTTTGCGGATTCACCGTTTTGCCTGTTTACACGGAGAAGGGATAAAACGGCGTTCTCAAAGATTTCCACTCTGGAAGGTGGTTTCACTTTGTTGCGTTTTCACCTCATGAGAACACGGTTCTCGTCTAAACAACCACAGCAAACGGTACTTTATTTTGCCGTTTTCTATGAACACCATCCTCGTGTAAATAGCACCTTAGTTTTAGTCATCGTAGCTTAGTTTTCATTTAGTTTCCATGTAGTTTTTGTCAGGGACAAAATGTAGAGAGAGAGAGAGAGAGAGAGAGAGAGAGAGAGAGAGAGAGAGAGAGAGAGAGAGAGAGAGAGAGGTGACGGTCGCTCGTTCCTGCACGAGTCCTAACCAATCATTTTAATGAACATATAAAACTTACACACACATAGATGACTGTGAGCGTGCGCGCGCTCCACGCCTGCAGGCCTAGCACAGCACCGCGCTAATTAACCCATTCTGGGTGGGAACCCCTTTTGGTGTTTTAAGCTATATTTAACTATTTAAAAATAGCAGATCTACAAGCTTGTCGGGACAGGTCTGCTATTTTTTAAATTTTGTGAAAATGTGGCACAGATCTTTGAATATTATATTCTTTTTTTTAACTCAAATCTTTCAGTTTGCACTGGCGAAAACTGAATTAAAAACTAAATGAAAACTAAGCTATGACGACTAAAACTAAGACTAAATATATTGACAATTTCGTCAACAAATAAAAACTAGACTAAAATGTTAGGAAGGGACTAGTGGACAAGAGATCTAGTTTAAGTCATTTTACAATTAGTTGCATGCTGAAAATAGCTGATCTACAAGATCACAACTCGTCGCGTTGCGATGCGTTGTGAGCTTCTAGATCGGCTATTTTCAGCGAGAGAAAAAAACTGTCATTACAACGGCATCAAGGCCCACCAAAATACATTTTGTTCGACTAAATCAACTGTAGATTTAGTCGACAAAAAGCGTGTGATATTTAGTCGACTAAAACTAGACTAAAGACTAAAAAATTCCAGGTGACTAAAACTAAAATATAAACTATTCAAGAGACTATATGACTAAAACTAAAATCTAAATTTGCTGCCAAAAACAACACTGCCACAGACCAAAAGAAGGTTACTGATACTTGCGTCCAGCAGTGTTGTTTTTGACAGCTAATTTTGATTTTAGTTTGAGTCATAATAGTCTCTTCAAATAGTTTATTTAGTTTTAGTTACATTTTAGTCACCTGGAGTGTTTTAGTGTTAGTCTATAGTTTTAGTCGACTAAATATACAGTTGATTTAGTCGACCAAGATGTTGCTTGATGCCGTCGTAATGGCCGACTGTATACACTCGCTGAAAATAGCCGATCTGCGACGTGTTGTGAGCTTGTAGATCTGCTATTTTCAGCATGCAACCAAGTGTAAAATGACTTATACTGGATCTCTTGTCCACTAGAGTCCCTTCCTAACATTTTAGTCTAGAAAGTGTCAGTATATTTAGTCTTAGGTGCTATTTACACGAGGATGGTGTTCATAGAAAATGGCAAAGTCCTGTTGCGTCCTCACACGTTATGCTATAATGTGCTATTATGCTATAATGTCGCTAGGTGGCGATAATGGGCTGCCAAATAGACAGGTCACCCACGTACAAGAAGAAGAACCCCTTCACGCAAGCCTGCGCAACACGGCTCCGTCTTTTTGGCAAATCTAGAACTTCTTGTTTGAGAGCTAGCAAATTTAAGACATCCGGTTGCTTTCAGAATAAAAGTGTGGTTAATTAAATAATGATTACATTACATTATTAGTATTATTATTACATTACAGCTATTGTAAAGACACACATTATGTTTCTGTGTAAAAACAAGTAATTAAATAACACAGAAACATAATGTGTGTCTTATAGCATCATTTAAATGCTTAATTTGTAGTTTTAATGTGCAAATTAAACTTTTTTTAGAGGATACTCTTATTTTGAAGAGGTGGTCTTAAATTTGCTAGCTTAGATTTTCCAAAAAACAGTGCAAGCGGCGCAACACTGCTCTGGGCTGACACGGACAGGCAAAGCACACCACGGGATGGTATATATTTTATAATACATTAGGCTACATAAACGCTGCTGCCGCGGCTGCCGCCTATCACAAGGCTTTTTATTTACATCATGGTTTTACATTCAACATCGCTGATGAGCATCACTTTGTAGGCGAGGAGGGAGGCTTGTTCAGGAACTCCATTATATCATATATGGCTCTGCATCAATGTAATAAACATATGCGCTGTGAGCCAACGTGAGCCATGATGGCATAAGTTTTGCGGATTCACCGTTTTGCCTGTTTACACGGAGAAGGGATAAAACGGCATTCTCAAAGATTTCCACTCTGGAAGGTGGTTTCACTTTGTTGCGTTTTCACCTCATGAGAACACGGTTCTCGTCTAAACAACCACAGCAAACGGTACTTTATTTTGCCGTTTTCTATGAACACCATCCTCGTGTAAATAGCACCTTAGTTTTAGTCATCGTAGCTTAGTTTTCATTTAGTTTCCATGTAGTTTTTGTCAGGGACAAAATGTAGAGAGAGAGAGAGAGAGAGAGAGAGAGAGAGAGAGAGAGAGAGAGGTGACGGTCCCTCGTTCCTGCACGAGTCCTAACCAATCATTTTAATGAACATATAAAACTTACACACACATAGATGACTGTGAGCGTGCGCGCGCTCCACGCCTGCAGGCCTAGCACAGCACCGCGCTAATTAACCCATTCTGGGTGGGAACCCCTTTTGGTGTTTTAAGCAATATTTAACTATTTAAAAATAGCAGATCTACAAGCATGTCGGGACAGGTCTGCTATTTTTGAAATTTTGTGAAAATGTGGCACAGATCTTTGAATATTATATTCATTTTTTAACTCAAATCTTTCAGTTTGCACTGGCGAAAACTGAATTAAAAACTAAATGAAAACTAAGCTATGACGACTAAAACTAAGACTAAATATATTGACAATTTCGTCAACAAATAAAAACTAGACTAAAATGTTAGGAAGGGACTAGTGGACAAGATATCTAGTATAAGTCATTTTACAATTAGTTGCATGCTGAAAATAGCTGATCTACAAGATCACAACGCGTCGCGTTGCGATGCGTTGTGAGCTTCTAGATCAGCTATTTTCAGCAAGAGAAAAAAAAACTGTCATTACGACGGCATCAAGGCCCACCAAAATACATTTTATTCGACTAAATCAACTGTAGATTTAGTCGACAAAAATCGTGTGATATTTAGTCGACTAAAACTAGACTAAAGACTAAAACATTCCAGGTGACTAAAACTAAAAGATAAACTATTCAAGAGACTATATGACTAAAACTAAAATCTAAATTTGCTGCCAAAAACAACACTGCCACAGACCAAAAGAAGGTTACTGATACTTGCGTCCAGCAGTGTTGTTTTTGACAGCTAATTTTGATTTTAGTTTGAGTCATAATAGTCTCTTGAAATAGTTTATTTAGTTTTAGTTACATTTTAGTCACCTGGAGTGTTTTAGTGTTAGTCTATAGTTTTAGTCGACTAAATATACAGTTGATTTAGTCGACCAAGATGTTGCTTG
Organism: Protomyctophum parallelum; assembly: GCF_964188405.1. NCBI lineage: Eukaryota > Metazoa > Chordata > Actinopteri > Myctophiformes > Myctophidae > Protomyctophum > Protomyctophum parallelum. The sequence continues at coordinate 49,835,017 of NC_139704.1, read as the reverse complement.
ATGCCGTCGTAATGGCCGACTGTATACACTCGCTGAAAATAGCCGATCTGCGACGTGTTGTGAGCTTGTAGATCTGCTATTTTCAGCATGCAACCAAGTGTAAAATGACTTATACTGGATCTCTTGTCCACTAGAGTCCCTTCCTAACATTTTAGTCTAGAAAGTGTCAGTATATTTAGTCTTAGGTGCTATTTACACGAGGATGGTGTTCATAGAAAATGGCAAAGTCCTGTTGCGTCCTCACACGTTATGCTATAATGTGCTATTATGCTATAATGTCGCTAGGTGGCGATAATGGGCTGCCAAATAGACAGGTCACCCACGTACAAGAAGAAGAACCCCTTCACGCAAGCCTGCGCAACACGGCTCCGTCTTTTTGGCAAATCTAAAACTTCTTGTTTGAGAGCTAGCAAATTTAAGACATCCGGTTGCTTTCAGAATAAAAGTGTAGTTAATTAAATAATGATTACATTACATTATTAGTATTATTATTACATTACAGCTATTGTAAAGACACACATTATGTTTCTGTGTAAAAACAAGTAATTAAATAACACAGAAACATAATGTGTGTCTTATAGCATCATTTAAATGCTTAATTTGTAGTTTTAATGTGCAAATTAAACTTTTTTTCAATACTCTAGAGGATACTCTTATTTTGAAGAGATGGTCTTAAATTTGCTAGCTTAGATTTTCCAAAAAACAGTGCAAGCGGCGCAACACTGCTCTGGGCTGACACTGACAGGCAAAGCACACCACGGGATGGTATATATTTTATAATACATTAGGCTACATAAACGCTGCTGCCGCGGCTGCCGCCTATCACAAGGCTTTTTATTTACATCATGGTTTTACATTCAACATCGCTGATGAGCATCACTTTGTAGGCGAGGAGGGAGGCTTGTTCAGGAACTCCATTATATCATAATGATATGGCTCTGCATCAATGTAATAAACATATGCGCTGTGAGCCAACGTGAGCCATGATGGCATAAGTTTTGCGGATTCACCGTTTTGCCTGTTTACACGGAGAAGGGATAAAACGGCGTTCTCAAAGATTTCCACTCTGGAAGGTGGTTTCACTTTGTTGCGTTTTCACCTCATGAGAACACGGTTCTCGTCTAAACAACCACAGCAAACGGTACTTTATTTTGCCGTTTTCTATGAACACCATCCTCGTGTAAATAGCACCTTAGTTTTAGTCATCGTAGCTTAGTTTTCATTTAGTTTCCATGTAGTTTTTGTCAGGGACAAAATGTAGAGAGAGAGAGAGAGAGAGAGAGAGAGAGAGAGAGAGAGAGAGAGAGAGAGAGAGAGAGAGAGAGGTGACGGTCGCTCGTTCCTGCACGAGTCCTAACCAATCATTTTAATGAACATATAAAACTTACACACACATAGATGACTGTGAGCGTGCGCGCGCTCCACGCCTGCAGGCCTAGCACAGCACCGCGCTAATTAACCCATTCTGGGTGGGAACCCCTTTTGGTGTTTTAAGCTATATTTAACTATTTAAAAATAGCAGATCTACAAGCTTGTCGGGACAGGTCTGCTATTTTTTAAATTTTGTGAAAATGTGGCACAGATCTTTGAATATTATATTCTTTTTTTTAACTCAAATCTTTCAGTTTGCACTGGCGAAAACTGAATTAAAAACTAAATGAAAACTAAGCTATGACGACTAAAACTAAGACTAAATATATTGACAATTTCGTCAACAAATAAAAACTAGACTAAAATGTTAGGAAGGGACTAGTGGACAAGAGATCTAGTTTAAGTCATTTTACAATTAGTTGCATGCTGAAAATAGCTGATCTACAAGATCACAACTCGTCGCGTTGCGATGCGTTGTGAGCTTCTAGATCGGCTATTTTCAGCGAGAGAAAAAAACTGTCATTACAACGGCATCAAGGCCCACCAAAATACATTTTGTTCGACTAAATCAACTGTAGATTTAGTCGACAAAAAGCGTGTGATATTTAGTCGACTAAAACTAGACTAAAGACTAAAAAATTCCAGGTGACTAAAACTAAAATATAAACTATTCAAGAGACTATATGACTAAAACTAAAATCTAAATTTGCTGCCAAAAACAACACTGCCACAGACCAAAAGAAGGTTACTGATACTTGCGTCCAGCAGTGTTGTTTTTGACAGCTAATTTTGATTTTAGTTTGAGTCATAATAGTCTCTTCAAATAGTTTATTTAGTTTTAGTTACATTTTAGTCACCTGGAGTGTTTTAGTGTTAGTCTATAGTTTTAGTCGACTAAATATACAGTTGATTTAGTCGACCAAGATGTTGCTTGATGCCGTCGTAATGGCCGACTGTATACACTCGCTGAAAATAGCCGATCTGCGACGTGTTGTGAGCTTGTAGATCTGCTATTTTCAGCATGCAACCAAGTGTAAAATGACTTATACTGGATCTCTTGTCCACTAGAGTCCCTTCCTAACATTTTAGTCTAGAAAGTGTCAGTATATTTAGTCTTAGGTGCTATTTACACGAGGATGGTGTTCATAGAAAATGGCAAAGTCCTGTTGCGTCCTCACACGTTATGCTATAATGTGCTATTATGCTATAATGTCGCTAGGTGGCGATAATGGGCTGCCAAATAGACAGGTCACCCACGTACAAGAAGAAGAACCCCTTCACGCAAGCCTGCGCAACACGGCTCCGTCTTTTTGGCAAATCTAGAACTTCTTGTTTGAGAGCTAGCAAATTTAAGACATCCGGTTGCTTTCAGAATAAAAGTGTGGTTAATTAAATAATGATTACATTACATTATTAGTATTATTATTACATTACAGCTATTGTAAAGACACACATTATGTTTCTGTGTAAAAACAAGTAATTAAATAACACAGAAACATAATGTGTGTCTTATAGCATCATTTAAATGCTTAATTTGTAGTTTTAATGTGCAAATTAAACTTTTTTTAGAGGATACTCTTATTTTGAAGAGGTGGTCTTAAATTTGCTAGCTTAGATTTTCCAAAAAACAGTGCAAGCGGCGCAACACTGCTCTGGGCTGACACGGACAGGCAAAGCACACCACGGGATGGTATATATTTTATAATACATTAGGCTACATAAACGCTGCTGCCGCGGCTGCCGCCTATCACAAGGCTTTTTATTTACATCATGGTTTTACATTCAACATCGCTGATGAGCATCACTTTGTAGGCGAGGAGGGAGGCTTGTTCAGGAACTCCATTATATCATATATGGCTCTGCATCAATGTAATAAACATATGCGCTGTGAGCCAACGTGAGCCATGATGGCATAAGTTTTGCGGATTCACCGTTTTGCCTGTTTACACGGAGAAGGGATAAAACGGCATTCTCAAAGATTTCCACTCTGGAAGGTGGTTTCACTTTGTTGCGTTTTCACCTCATGAGAACACGGTTCTCGTCTAAACAACCACAGCAAACGGTACTTTATTTTGCCGTTTTCTATGAACACCATCCTCGTGTAAATAGCACCTTAGTTTTAGTCATCGTAGCTTAGTTTTCATTTAGTTTCCATGTAGTTTTTGTCAGGGACAAAATGTAGAGAGAGAGAGAGAGAGAGAGAGAGAGAGAGAGAGAGAGAGAGAGAGAGAGAGGTGACGGTCCCTCGTTCCTGCACGAGTCCTAACCAATCATTTTAATGAACATATAAAACTTACACACACATAGATGACTGTGAGCGTGCGCGCGCTCCACGCCTGCAGGCCTAGCACAGCACCGCGCTAATTAACCCATTCTGGGTGGGAACCCCTTTTGGTGTTTTAAGCAATATTTAACTATTTAAAAATAGCAGATCTACAAGCATGTCGGGACAGGTCTGCTATTTTTGAAATTTTGTGAAAATGTGGCACAGATCTTTGAATATTATATTCATTTTTTAACTCAAATCTTTCAGTTTGCACTGGCGAAAACTGAATTAAAAACTAAATGAAAACTAAGCTATGACGACTAAAACTAAGACTAAATATATTGACAATTTCGTCAACAAATAAAAACTAGACTAAAATGTTAGGAAGGGACTAGTGGACAAGATATCTAGTATAAGTCATTTTACAATTAGTTGCATGCTGAAAATAGCTGATCTACAAGATCACAACGCGTCGCGTTGCGATGCGTTGTGAGCTTCTAGATCAGCTATTTTCAGCAAGAGAAAAAAAAACTGTCATTACGACGGCATCAAGGCCCACCAAAATACATTTTATTCGACTAAATCAACTGTAGATTTAGTCGACAAAAATCGTGTGATATTTAGTCGACTAAAACTAGACTAAAGACTAAAACATTCCAGGTGACTAAAACTAAAAGATAAACTATTCAAGAGACTATATGACTAAAACTAAAATCTAAATTTGCTGCCAAAAACAACACTGCCACAGACCAAAAGAAGGTTACTGATACTTGCGTCCAGCAGTGTTGTTTTTGACAGCTAATTTTGATTTTAGTTTGAGTCATAATAGTCTCTTCAAATAGTTTATTTAGTTTTAGTTACATTTTAGTCACCTGGAGTGTTTTAGTGTTAGTCTATAGTTTTAGTCGACTAAATATACAGTTGATTTAGTCGACCAAGATGTTGCTTGATGCCGTCGTAATGGCCGACTGTATACACTCGCTGAAAATAGCCGATCTGCGACGTGTTGTGAGCTTGTAGATCTGCTATTTTCAGCATGCAACCAAGTGTAAAATGACTTATACTGGATCTCTTGTCCACTAGAGTCCCTTCCTAACATTTTAGTCTAGAAAGTGTCAGTATATTTAGTCTTAGGTGCTATTTACACGAGGATGGTGTTCATAGAAAATGGCAAAGTCCTGTTGCGTCCTCACACGTTATGCTATAATGTGCTATTATGCTATAATGTCGCTAGGTGGCGATAATGGGCTGCCAAATAGACAGGTCACCCACGTACAAGAAGAAGAACCCCTTCACGCAAGCCTGCGCAACACGGCTCCGTCTTTTTGGCAAATCTAGAACTTCTTGTTTGAGAGCTAGCAAATTTAAGACATCCGGTTGCTTTCAGAATAAAAGTGTGGTTAATTAAATAATGATTACATTACATTATTAGTATTATTATTACATTACAGCTATTGTAAAGACACACATTATGTTTCTGTGTAAAAACAAGTAATTAAATAACACAGAAACATAATGTGTGTCTTATAGCATCATTTAAATGCTTAATTTGTAGTTTTAATGTGCAAATTAAACTTTTTTTAGAGGATACTCTTATTTTGAAGAGGTGGTCTTAAATTTGCTAGCTTAGATTTTCCAAAAAACAGTGCAAGCGGCGCAACACTGCTCTGGGCTGACACGGACAGGCAAAGCACACCACGGGATGGTATATATTTTATAATACATTAGGCTACATAAACGCTGCTGCCGCGGCTGCCGCCTATCACAAGGCTTTTTATTTACATCATGGTTTTACATTCAACATCGCTGATGAGCATCACTTTGTAGGCGAGGAGGGAGGCTTGTTCAGGAACTCCATTATATCATATATGGCTCTGCATCAATGTAATAAACATATGCGCTGTGAGCCAACGTGAGCCATGATGGCATAAGTTTTGCGGATTCACCGTTTTGCCTGTTTACACGGAGAAGGGATAAAACGGCATTCTCAAAGATTTCCACTCTGGAAGGTGGTTTCACTTTGTTGCGTTTTCACCTCATGAGAACACGGTTCTCGTCTAAACAACCACAGCAAACGGTACTTTATTTTGCCGTTTTCTATGAACACCATCCTCGTGTAAATAGCACCTTAGTTTTAGTCATCGTAGCTTAGTTTTCATTTAGTTTCCATGTAGTTTTTGTCAGGGACAAAATGTAGAGAGAGAGAGAGAGAGAGAGAGAGAGAGAGAGAGAGAGAGAGAGAGAGAGAGGTGACGGTCCCTCGTTCCTGCACGAGTCCTAACCAATCATTTTAATGAACATATAAAACTTACACACACATAGATGACTGTGAGCGTGCGCGCGCTCCACGCCTGCAGGCCTAGCACAGCACCGCGCTAATTAACCCATTCTGGGTGGGAACCCCTTTTGGTGTTTTAAGCAATATTTAACTATTTAAAAATAGCAGATCTACAAGCTTGTCGGGACAGGTCTGCTATTTTTGAAATTTTGTGAAAATGTGGCACAGATCTTTGAATATTATATTCTTTTTTTAACTCAAATCTTTGCTTCTGGGGGGGGGGGACATTTCAGATGGGTATATTTTTGGGGGTCCTAGAGAACCACTGACATATAGAAACATGCGTTTTTCAGGAAACGGTCAGGATTTAAGAAGGCATTTGTAGAATATTTGTTCTCAGGTTAAGAAGGATGTAGTGCAGATGCGCGGCCAGGTTCAGACTCAAGAGCCTCAGATGCAGGGACAAATTAGCCATTGGGCCAGTGGGGCCGTGGCCCAGGGGCCCTTGGCTCTCAGGGGCCCTTCGGGGAAATTGGACCGTGAGGTACTAGGTTTGACGCCCTGAAAAGGGCTCCTGGGGCCCTTCATTGGCCATTGATTTTGTTAAATTTAGGTCAAAAAGATGATAAAAACACGGAAAAACACCTAAATTTCGCACGCACGCACGCTATGGGGGCCCTGCAAAAATTACTGGCCCAGGGGCATTGATGGGCTGAAGCCCCCTTTGATTAGCAACACATTGAGGGGCTAAAGCCCCCTTTCATTAGCAACACATTGAGAGGCTGAAGCCCCCTTTCATTAGCAACACATTGAGAGGCTAAAGCCCCCTTTCATTAGCAACACATTGAGGGGCTAAAGCCCCCTTTGATTAGCAACACATTGAGGGGCTGAAGCCCCCTTTCATTAGCAACACATTGAGGGGCTAAAGCCCCCTTTCATTAGCAACACATTGAGGGGCTGAAGCCCCCTTTCATTAGCAACACATTATGGGGCTAAAGCCCCCTTTCATTAGCAAGACATTGAGGGGCTAAAGCCCCCTTTCATTAGCAACACATTGAGGGGCTAAAGCCCCCTTTCATTAGCAACACATTGAGGGGCTAAAGCCCCCTTTCATTAGCAAAACATTGATGGACAACAGAACAAGCTGATGGTTTCAGGAGTAGAGACAGGGGAGCAGGTAGCGGAATGCTGTTTTTACTAGAGCTGGGACTTGATTAAAAAAATTAATCTAATTAATCAGAGGCTTTGCGATTAATTAATCTAGATTAATCGCATTTTAATCGCATATCAATATTCAACCCGAGAACAGCGAGAAACCTTTTTTTTTATGTTTTTTGAATCAATGAATAGTGACTACAGGATACCACTCATTTTCAACATTTTACTGTCATTAATATACCTGTTGTGGAAATAATAATAAAAAGTCACCCCATTCTGTGTTGCCTAGAACTGGAGGTCTGAAAAAGAATTAGTAACAGTAACAAGTACATCTCAGTGACATCACAAAGCTGTACTTACTTCATATTGTTACTGTTTTTTGTCAGATCTCCAGTTCTAGGCAACACAAAATGGGGTGACTTTTTATTATTTCCACTTTTCAGTACTATAGAAAAGCGCCCAGTGAGAAACGTTCCGCGTTGAAAAAAAAAGGTGCGATTAATTTATCTGTAGTTAATCGCGATTAATTTATCTGTAGTTAATTCATCTAAATTAATCGCAATTAGTCCCGGCCCTAGTTTTTACCCTCCTTTTCCGGAGTGACCCGCCCCACCCGCCGCGCGATAATTACGCTAAAAACCTGTCCCGTCCGCCCGCCGGCCCGGGCAACGGGCCGTCGCACGCATCACTTCTGGGTACACAAGGATACATCTTCACCTGCTATAACCCACAGCAACCCCCCCAAGACAGTCCGTTGCTGCCCTCTGCAGGCCTGGGCTGCACTGGCAGTTAGCCAACTTCAATATATCACAAATACCATGCTACAGTTAACCCATTCTGACCTGAGATCAGATTCATACGAGGTTTTCCACTGGACACACACTGGTCTGACGAACCCATTCTGACCTGAGATCAGATTCTAAAAATGTCAGTCGTTCTTCGATTTAAAAAAAAAATAGCAAACCTACAAGCTCGTATCGCGCCACTCGGTGGCGCGATATGAGCTTGTAGATCTGCTATTTTTCAATAGCTAAAGCATGACATGATGTTAACACCAAAATGGGTGCCCGTTCAGAATGGGTTAATGCAACGCATGTTCTGCCTTCCTCAACCCATTCTGGGCAGGCGGGTGATTTAGGCATTATGTTATACTTTACAAGCTCGTAGCGCGTTGCTGCACTACGAGCTTGTAGGTCTGCTATTTTTGAAAAATCAAGAAAATGTGGCACATATCTTTGAATACACCTGGATATTCTTTCAGAGTGAATGTTTTTAACTCCTATCTTTGCTTCTGTGAGGTCCCAATATTTTCAGATGGGAGTCGGCGGCCAATTACATATATTATTTTTGGGAGTCCTTGACATGAAATAGTTTGAGAATGACTGACATAGAAACATAGATTTTTCAGAAAACTTAGAAGACATTTGTAGAATTGTCCTCAGGTCTAAATGGGTAACCGTTAAGGCATGTTTTTGGTTTGCAACGGTTGGATTTCATGTCCAGCGCAATTCTGTTGTCCTACGATGGCTTTACTTGAATTGTATTCAAGTTGAAGCTTATTTTGTTCAACTGTTTGTTTAACCCATTCTGAACGGGCACCCATTTTGGTGTTGGCATCATGTTGTGCTTTATCTATTGAAAAATAGCAGATCTACAAGCTCATAGCGCGCCACCGAGTGGCGCGCTAAGAGCTTGTAGGTCTGCTATTTTTGAAAAATCGAAGAACGACTGACATTTTTAGAATCTGATCTCACGTCAGAATGGGTTAATCAGACCAGTGTGTGTCCAGTGGAAACCTCATATGAATCTGATCTCAGGTCAGAATGGGTTAAAGACTATATGTATTCTGTGTTATTTTGTAGTTTTCACGCTGCTTCACCGACTATAAAGAGCGTGGGTTTGAAACTGGATACGGTGTCATCACCAGTCCACATACCGGGCCAGGGTTTGGATGCATCGGGTGCGTGCTGCCACAGGATCTGGTGGATGGCTTCAGGAACGGAGCGGTAGTCTGGGAACAGTTCCACGCGGATGCCTCCGTCTCGTGGTGGAAGGAAAATCACCTCATGGGCTGTGGAGAGAAACGCATGGCAGTCAAGTTGAACAGTATAGTGGAATGTAAAGGCCTTATTCATACTCGTTTTCGGTGAAGAGCTGACCACCGAAAACTACAACATGACGTCACTGAGCCACGGTGGTAAGAGACTCACCGCTCACCCCAAACACACCTCTCTGTTTTTACTAAAACTACAACATGACGTCACTGAGCCGCGGTGGTAAGAGACTCACCGCTCACCCCAAACACACCTCTCTGTTTTTACTAAAACTACAACATGACGTCACTGAGCCGCGGTGGTAAGAGACTCACCGCTCACCCCAAACACATCTCTCTGTTTTTACTAAAACTACAACATGACGTCACTGAGCCGCGGTGGTAAGAGACTCACCGCTCACCCCAAACACACCTCTCTGTTTTTACTAAAACTACAACATGACGTCACTGAGCCGCGGTGGTAAGAGACTCACCGCTCACCCCAAACACACCTCTCTGTTTTTACTAAAACTACAACATGACGTCACTGAGCCGCGGTGGTAAGAGACTCACCGCTCACCCTAAACACATCTCTGTTTTTACTAAAACTACAACATGACGTCACTGAGCCGCGGTGGTAAGAGACTCACCGCTCACCCCAAACACATCTCTCTGTTTTTACTAAAACTACAACATGACGTCACTGAGCCGCGGTGGTAAGAGACTCACCGCTCACCCAAACACATCTCTGTTTTGACTAAAACTACAACATGACGTCACTGAGCCGCGGTGGTAAGAGACTCACCGCTCACGCCCCAAATGTGCTTACACTGAAAAACGTAAGTGCAACACGAGGATAAAGGAAACATTCAGCAGATTAATGTCCTCCAGTTGGCTATAAATAAATCACCACAATTACTGCTTCAAACCTACAGAGGGTCCAAAATGCTGCTGCCAGACTGATAACTGGAACGAAAAAACTCATCAAATCAATCATATCACCCCAGCATTGGCAAAACTACACTGGTTACCTGTTAAATTCCGCATTCAATTCAAATCACTCCTCTTTGTATTTAACCCATTCTGAACGGGAACCCATTTTGGTGTTAGCATCATGTTATGCTTTAGCTATTGAAAAATAGCAGATCTACAAGCTCATAGCGAGCTTGTAGGTCTGCTATTTTTGAAAAATCGAAGAACGACTGACATTTTTTAGAATCTGATCTCAGGTCAGAATGGGTTAATCAGACCAGTGTGTGTCCAGTGGAAACCTCGTATGAATCTGATCTCAGGTCAGAATGGGTTAAATCCCTAAACGGGAATACAAAGCTAATAGAAACTGCAGGCTTTCTAGTCCTGAAAAGTTGCAATGCGAAAATGGAAGCCATCGTTCTCACGATAATGAAAATCTAAACATTTTTTGTAAAACAATCTTGTTAAAAATCTGCCTAATGATGATGTCACTGTAGGACGGTTTCTAAACTGCCCACAGCCCTCCTATCCTATGAGACACAGACAGTGTAGAAAGAAATCGTGCCATTTTATCATGATTATTAGTTTACAATTTACAATTTAGGCATTTAGCAGACGCTCTTAATCCAGAGCGACTTACATTAAGCAAGAACAAAAAGCATGGGAATACATCACAAAAAAAAAAGCATTTATCATAAAACATGCGTAAGCTAAGAAAGTAACAGTGGAATATCTATATTATGAGACTATACATATAAACTATAGTCTCATAATATAGATATTCCACTGTTACTTTCTTAGCTTACGCATGTTTTATGATAAATGCTTTTTTGGACCTATTATATGAAGATAGGTTGAAAAGTGGTGAAGTGGTCCTTTAAGCCAGTGTTTTCCCCACCCTTTTTTCTGCCAGGACACACCTAGATACCAGTGTTGTTTTCGTCGACTAAAACTAAGACGAAAAATGTCCGTCGACTACCTTTTTCCACTGATGAAAACTAAATGGAAACTAAATGAAACTATGCTATGATGACTAAAACTCAGACTAAATATACTGACAACTTCGTCAACAAATAAAAACTAGACTAAAATGTTAGGAAGGGACTAGTGGACAAGAGATCCAGTTTAAGTCATTTTACTCTTGGTTGCATGCTGAAAATAGCCGATCTACAAGCTCACAACGCGTCGCAGCGCGACGCGTTGTGAGCTTGTAGATCGGCTATTTTCAAAATCAGTTATTACGACGGCTACAAGGCCCGCAAAAATACATTTTAGTCGACTAAATCACCTGTAGATTTAGTCGACTAAAATCTTGTGACATTTAGTCGACTAAATCTAGACTAACGCTAAAACATTCCAGGTGACTAAAATGTGACTAAAACTAAGTGAAAACTATTCAAGAGACTATGACTAAAACTAAAATAGAAATTTGCTGCCAAAAACAACAGCTAGATATACGGGGGGGGGGGGGGTTATATATATATATTACACTTTAAAAAAAATATATATATATTACACTTTTTCCACACACACACCACCACACAGCTGCTACAATGTATTTGAAACCCTACAGGGCTACAACATATTTGTTCTCATATACACAATATGGCAAGTTTTATATATTTAACAAAAATATTTTTAATATTTATATATTTTATTTCCTGGCCTATAGGCCTACCAATGCGAATACAATTGCTAATTGCTTTCATCGCGCCACGCATGATCAACACAGTTTGAGTACATGCAGTGGAGTGCACATTGCACACACAGAAAGTCCCTTTCTGACTTTGTCTGTGTTGTGTGTGTGTGTGTGTGTGTGTGTGTGTGTGTGTGTGTGTGTGTGTGTGTGTGTGTGTGTGTGTGTGTGTGTGTGTGTGTGTGTGCGTGTGCCCGTGGCGGTCGCAATCTGGACACGCTGAATCAGAATCACACATGTTTGTAAAACGTCAGGCAAGAAATACTTTCTCCCTAAAGTTTCCATAAAGTTCACTTGAAAGTTACGTTTGAGAAACGTATAATTATATAGATTCTCGTAGAGGGGTTTTTTTTCGATTCTGACGAATCTCTCTACGAGAGTCTAAAAGATAACCCCCCCCCTTAACGTCGAAAGTTGAACGTTTGTGCCTCAAAATCACTCTTACCTTGTACAAATGCAAAATCTAAGCTGCTTTAAATGTTGCCCCACTTGTTTGTGAGGTGCACGGAATCAGATTAAACACGGAACATGCTTATTTTTCAATAAAAAAGGTATTTTAATCAACTCTGTCTCGGAATCTGGCGGCCATCTTGCTTTTCTCTCCATTGTAAATGCGCAAGAGAACCCTGGCCGCTAGGGGCGCGGGCAATATTCTGTTGCGCCGTTTACCGCATTTACAATGGAGGATTCAGAAACAGAGTGGATTAAAATACCTTTTTTATTGAAAAATAAGCATGTTCCGTGTTTAATCTGATTCCGTACACCTCACAAACAAGTCGGGCAACATTTAAAGCAGCTTAGATTTTGCATTTGTACAAGGTAAGAGTGATTTTGAGGCACAAACGTTCAACTTTCGACGTTAAGGGGGGGGGGGGGGGTTATCTTTTAGACTCTCGTAGAGAGATTCGTCAGAATCGAAAAAAAACCTCTACGAGAATCTAAATGTTTGGGCTATAATTATACATTTACGGTATGACACATTGACGTTATTATATGATTCTGAAGCATGAAGGACCTGGCCGACTGGTCCTGGGTCAGTGGCACCTGGCTACTCTGCTTCTCTCTAGTGTCGTTACTTATGGACATGCAGTGGACTGAGCTGGTCCTGGGTCAGTGGCACCTGGCTACTCTGCTTCTCTCTCGTGTGGTTACTTATGGACTGAGCGGAACTTGTAGCTCGCTCCGCCCTGGCGATCTGTAAGCCCATCACTCACTGCCACAGCCGTGGCTGATGGGCTTGTAGGTCAGCAAAAAGCAGGCTGGAACGCGCAGAGGTATTGCGTTTTTTTTTTTATACAGTCCGCCAGGACGTGCCAGGACAGGAGAGTAAAGTCCAGTAATAATGTAATTTGACCACAAACTAATTGCAAAAAAACTTACATATGTCCTGAATAACATACAAAAGGTTGCCTGGAATTGTCTGAGGGGAAAGTGTTGAAAATGACCTGTATACAGTATAGCCACCATAGACCTTATATTTCGTTTATTAGCCCAAGGAGTGTTTTTATGCAAAACGAATGCTTGGAATGGACTCAGCATGGTGAAAACACCCTAGTTTGACATGTCACATGCTACTTAAAGCAAAAGGAAATCTTGAAATTATTTGCCTTATATATCTATACTCTATAGTGACCATACTGTAGCCTACGGGTCATTTTCAACACTTTCCCCTCAGACAATTCCAGGCAACTTTTTGTATGTTATTCAGGACATGTGTAAGATACAAAATCAGCTGAGTTTGTTTTTTTTTTTTTGCAATTAGTTGGAGGTTGACCCTTTTTTCCCATATAATGCCTGTAGGCCTACTGTAGGTGTAAACAAAACCACACATTAACATGTCTATGGCCGAGGGTCGTTAGACTGCTGGGGATGGGCAGCATATTGCTATTGGGGGAGGGTCGTCCGTTGGAGTTACTTTTGTTCAAATGAAACGGCACACCGAGAGACCAGCTGGGCTTAAAGTTTAAGCCTCTTCAATAAAGTAAATATCCAGACAGTCAGTCACACTAATGATACACAGCTGTATAAATCAATATATAAAACCACGTTGAATCCATTTGGAAGGACCTTTTTTTGAAAACCACACGCTGTTTTCCTTCCGGTGGTGTTAAAAAGTAGGCCTACAGGGTTTTAGTTTCCAGACGGGTTTCAGTAAACAGTGTAAAACAAGTGAATGTATAAGTGTACATAATAGCCTGACGTTATAATACCTGTCCCAGGTGTGTTACAGCTGCTCCATACGACCATCACCAGGAGCGTGTAGAAATTAATCCGCATGATTATTTTCGGCCGCAAAGCCGTTAAAACTCTCTTGTTTGCCGCGACGAACAGAGACGACAGAAGGGTCTCCATTGTTGTCCGCTGTGAAGAAGTGTGAGTTGTCCTCTTCTCTTCTGCTGTGAAGAAGTGACGTGTGTGTGAACTGTGAAATGTGATTCTGTGAACCTTTACCCTATAGCGGCAGGGCATAGGGAGGAGTTTCACTCGGAACGGGTTATTCTGGCTGACACTTTTCCGCCTGCCAAAAGCACTGACAAAAACAACTGGAAACTAAATAAAAACTAAGCTACGATGACTAAAACTAAGACTAAATATGCTGACAATTTCGTCGACAAATAAAAACTAACTAAAATGTTAGGAAGGGACTAGTGGACAAGAGATCCAGTATAAGTCATTTTACACTTGGTTGCAACATAGCCGATCTACAAGCTCACAACGCGTCGCAACTGAGCTTGTAGATCGGCTATTTTCAGCAAGTGTAAAAAACACTCATTACGACGGCATCAAGACCCGCCAAAATACATTTTAGTCGACTAAATCAACTAGATTTAGTCGACTAAAATCTTATGACATTTAGTCAACTAAAACTAGACTAACACTAAGACATCCCAGGTGACTAAAATGTGACTAAAACTAAATGAAGTTTCAGTCCAAAGACTATGACTAAAACTAAAATAGAAATTTGCTAGTGATGGGCCAATATAGCGTTTATGAACCTCTGAACCACTTCAACCAATCCGTTAAAAAATGGGTTAAGCTTCGAAACTTCAGTGAATAGTGACATCTGCTGGCGAAATGTTAGACTGCAGTCTATTAGGCTGGCCTTAGAGGTTTTTAGACAGGTTTGTGTATCAGGCTGTACACAGACTGAATATCTTGTTCATGCAAATAAAGATTGATGTGTATTGTGTCATTATATAAATAAAATATACACAGACTGAATATCTTGTTCTTTATACAAATAGATTCCAATCCAATCCAATCCACTTTATTTATATAGCACGTTTTAAAACTCAGAGTTTACAAAGTGCTGTACAGGAGAAAAAATAAAATAAAAGTGCACTAAAGCTACCACACAGAAAAACAACAGCGAGAAAACAAAGTACAAACAGTGACAACAACTGAGACACATTACAGAAAACAACAGAAAAAACAACAGCATCACAGTGAGACGAAACATATACAAGGACCAAAGGAACTCAAGCGGGGTTAAAAGCCAAGGTAAAGAGGTGGGTCTTCAGGCGGGATTTAAAGGTCTCGATGGAGGGGGCCAATTTGACGTGGGAGGGGACGTTGCGTTCCATAGTTTAGGGGCTACAACAGAAAAGGCTCGGTCGCCTCTGGACTTTAAGCGGGTCTTCTTTGTGACCCTGAGGTTTAGCTGGCCCTCAGACCGCAGTGATCTAGAGGGAGTATAAACCTCAATAAGGTCAGACAAATAAAGAGGAGCCAGACCATTTAAAGATTTAAAGACAAATAAAATAATTTTAAAATCCACTCTGAAGCGGACAGGGAGCCAATGAAGGGAGGCCAAGACAGGTGTGATATGCTCACGTCTGCGAATACCTGTGAGTAGACGAGCGGCTGAGTTTGGGACTAGCTGGAGTCGAGCTAGGGAGGCTTGGTTTAAACCAGCGTACAAGTCCAACCGCGTAGATATGAAGGCATGTATAACCCGCTCAAAATCACTAAAAGATAGCACCGACTTGATTTTGGCCAGCAGCCTCAGATGATAGAAACTAGAGCTAACTACCGCATTGACCTGTTTGTCAAGTTTAAGGGCGTTGTCTAGTTTGACGCCAAGGTTTGAGACCACAGGTTTCACATATGGCTGCAGGGAACCTAGGTCAGTGGGAACGATACCAGGACCGCTAGGTCCAAACACTATAACCTCTGTTTTAATTTCGTTGACACTTAGAAAATTAAGAGCCATCCATGCCTTGATGTCACTTAGACAGTCAAGCAGAGGTTAAATTGATGTGTTAAAGATTGATGTGTATTGTGTCATTATATGAATAAAATATACAAAGACTGAATATCTTGTTCATGCAAATAAAGATTTTTGATTGATTGATTGATTGAAATATGTATTAACAGTTTGTAGAATTACAGTAACATTTCAAGCACAAACTCAATACAAAGACTGTTAACTGTGAGTGGACGACCCAATTAAGCATTACACTTGTTTACAACAGGGTCCACATTGTTCAATTCATCAAAACATTTAGAGACATACAAATAGATTGATGTGTATCGTGTCATTATATAAATAAAATATACAAAGACCGAATATCTTGTTCTTTATACAAATAAAGGTTGATGTGTATTGTGTTATGGCAAAGTGTGCGTGGGAAACAGGATGTGGTGGTGGGGGGGGGGGGGGGGGGTGGCATAGGGTATTCTTGTGTAAGTCAAAGATTTTTATTTAGAAAAATAATTTTCTCAACAGTTTTTGTCTTTAGCCGGTTTCTTTTTTTTACTTACAACTTCTCCACATTTTGAGCAGACACGTTCCCTGGGTACAGACAGTGGTTGAAAAAGTACTCACTTGTTTTACTTAAGTAAAAGTACCAATACTGCAATTTAGAACTACTCCTTTACAAGTAAAAGTACGGAATTGAAAATGTACTTGAGTAAAAGTGCAAAAGTATCGGCATCAAAATGTACTTAAAGTACTAAAAGTAAAAGTACTCATATTGCAGAATGTCCCACTTCACAAGTTCAAAATGTGTACAAAGTCTATTGAAAATAGCTGATCTACAAGCTCACAATGCGTCGCGTTGCGACGCATTGTGAGCTTGTAGATCGGATATTTTCAAATGGCCAAAATGTATTAGGTTGAAGTGGTTAATTTATGTTTTCTAATCAAAATTAAAATCGCCAAAGTAACTAAAGTAACTAAAGTTTTCAAATAATTGTAGTGGAGTAAAAAGTACAAATGTTGGCTCTGAGATGTAGTGGAGTAGAAGTAAAAGTACTGGAAATTGGAAATACTCAAGTAAAGCACAAATACCTCAAAATTGTACTTAAGTACAGTACTTAAGTAAAACCACCACTGGGTACAGATGTGGCTGGCATGGACAGACATTTCATTGCCAGTACATATAAGTTTGGACACACATGTTTATGGTCAGCCCAGTAATCCATGGGGTCTTCTTTTCTTTTCAGTGGTGGAAAAAAGAGATGGGGTCGTTGTCGCGGTTGTCGGCGAGTCAGCCGACTCAGCTGTCGTTGTAGGGGTGTGAGATGGAGTGCGAGGTCTTTTACTGCGCCGTGGTGTTTTAGAAGGCGTAGGCTCCCTGTACCGTTTATTTTTCCTCGCGGATCCAGGTGGCGTCCGTCTTTCTACTGTAGCGGTAGCCGTTTCTGGTGGTCTTTTGTCTTTGTCCTCTTTTTCCCAGCGCCGGAAAATGGGATAAACATCTTCCATTCTTTGAAGCAAGCGAATACATGCCCTACACATCCGAGACGATACGTTGGGGTCTTTAAACAGTGTTAAACCTAACGCTATCAGGCGTTCGTTAACACTTTTTACACCAGGCTTAGTATCAAATATCTTATTTGAATTAGAAAGAGTACCTTTTATGCTCAGATTGGTGTTACAAAAACGACAAAGATCTCCGAACTCCATGATAACTTTTTTAGCAACTGTCTACTACTAGTTCTGGTGAAATATGGGACTACATTTTTACTTCCAGCTGTCGCACCTACCATACGTCACGTAGACACGTCAATATGATTGGTTGTGTTTGCACGCCCACACGGTGATAGACAGACGGTCCCATCCAATCATCTACCAAGTATCTTGAAAAAAAGGAACAGCCCTGTCATCGAATTTGCTTCCGAGATCCCAGATCCCAATAAGCTGTGAAACAAATTTGTGTAGCAAGCTTCTTGGATCCGGCAGCGTCAGGTTAGTAATTCATGGGGTACTCTTTTCTTTCCAGTGGTGGATCAGTCATGTCTCTCTGCACCTCCACTGTTGCATCTGCTGTGACATTCCTGGACGTCCCTGCTTCAGAAGCATCCCGGTCCATAAGTGCCCTGCACAGGCCATCATCTGAAAGACAAAACACAACAGTAATTAGTACTAATTACTGACTGAAAGTTTACAATTTTATCAATACCTATTAATGAGTCTGCTAATACAGTTGAATTGAATATGACCTGTGGCTGCATCTGCTGGTTGTGTAGATGGCCGTTCTGGTGATGCTGCACTTATGACAGTTGCACATTCTCCAATCAGTCTTTTGACTTGGCTCTGGGCACGACCCTGACTACTGAACGCTATAGGGATTTGAACCTAGGGTCCAGCAGTGTCGCAAGGCTCGTTTGTGTCTGGGTCTCCAGGCCTTCAAACTTGCTTTTCATCAGGTTATCTCGCAGTGGCTTTGCTGTGGCATGCTGCTGACCCGAGCCAGTGATTTCATACAGATTGTGAAGGAACATTTTTACCATTGGGATGCAGGCCATCAGGGGCGCTGGAAGGTATTTATATCAGGGGGAGCTGAAGGGTGGGAGGGATATGCGCTCGCCCGCGTGAAAACTTTCGGGTCTTATTCGGGTATAATTGGCCTAATAATGACTTATTTAGAACCGAGTTAATCATAATAACAGTATGTGACTCTTATTGTGTTGTTGTTTGGGTTAGGTTTCTTTAAACCTGGTGCAGGTGAAAGTAAAACTACAATAGGTTTTTGCTGTCTCGTCATGTTGTGTATCTGTCAACTCACTCGCTGTGCATTCTGCATTCAGCACGCTCTGATAGACATGTCAAAAATTCTCCTCTCCACCAGCAGGGGGTGCTGCACCCCCCTTCCAGCGCTGATGCAGGCCATTGATCCGGAGAGTGGAGAGACTCTTTTCTTTCGACAGTTCAACTGTTGCCATATAAAATGGGCGAAGGACTTGTATGCATGCAGCCATGCTTTCGTACTCCTCCGAGGACAGCGGTGGCACATCATTTGTGATAGTGGAAAGAGTTGCCCCCCCCCCCCCCCCCCACTGCCTGCCTCTCATCATACAGACGCTGGGACATGAGGTAGGTGCCGTTCCAGCGAGTGTCCACCTCCTGCATCAGCTTCAGGACTGGTTTCTTATTGGTCTCCTGCACTAGTTCCAGCATCTCCTTAGCTCTATAGTGCTGGTCTTGAAGTAAGTCGCAGCTTCTCGTGACCTGGTGCGCAGGTCTCCCAGGCCAGGCGTTGACACTAGTGCCTTCTTCACGGCTAAGTTCAGTCCATGTGCAAAGCAAATAGTATTCCGTTTCCCTAACAGTCTGACAGCTGCAACCATGTCAGCCCCTGCATCTGTCACAATGGCTGCCAGCAGCCACAATTTACAATTTACAATTTAGGCATTTAGCAGACGCTCTTAATCCAGAGCGATTTACATTAAGCAAGAACAAAAGCATGGGAATACATCACATAAAAAGCATTTATCATGAAACATGCGTAAGAAAGTAACAGTGGAATATCTATATGATGAAACTATACATACAATATACATATAAACTATACATATTCACTACTATGCTATACATATGTACTATGGCGTGCTATGACTATATACAATACAATTATAGTGCTGTCTACATAACATGCTATAAGTCTGTGTCAAATGCTATCTAAGCCTACAGAAATGCTATCTAAGGGGTTAGGGTAAGTGCTATGGGCCACGTTATCTTAGATGCCCCGTTCCACCATGAGAATCCTGAACTCACTGGCGATATTCTCAGTGGACAAGAGATCCAGTATAAGTTATTTTACACTTGGTTGCATGCGTTGCGACGCGTTGTGAGCTTGTAGATCGGCTATTTTCAGCAAGTGTAAAAAAACACTCATTACGACGGCATCAAGACCCACCAAAATACATTTTAGTCGACTAAATCAACTAGATTTAGTCGACTAAAATCTTATGACATTTAGTCGACTAAAACTAGACTAACACTAAGACATTCCAGGTGACTAAAATGTGACTAAAACTAAATGAAGTTTCAGTCCAAAGACTATGACTAAAACTAAAATAGAAATTTGCTGCCAAAAACAACACTGGAGTGAAGGGGGTTTATGGCACTTTACTAGTGATGGGCCAATGAAGCGTTTATGAACCTCTGAACTCACTGGCGGGGCGGGGCGGGGCGGCGGTGGCTCAGGGGTAGAGTGCCTGGATGGTAACCGTAAGGTTGCCAGTTCAAACCCGGGCTCCCCCAGAGTTACTGTCGAAGTGTCCTTGAGCAAGACACTGAACCCCTAATTGCTCCCGATGTGCTAGTTAGTGCCTTGCATGGTTTCCGCTGCCATCGGTGTATGAATGTGTGTGTGAATGGGTGAATGTAATGCACAATCTCTGTAAAGCGCCTTGGATAAAGGCGCTATATAAATGCACCATTTACCATTTACTGGCGATATTCTCAGAAGTATATGAGCTGCTGGGAAAAGGCTTAAGGCACCACTCCCAAAACCATTGTGGCCAGCTTAGCAGAGTCATCCACACAGTGGGCTGTCACTGCCAGATATAAATCCATATTCATGGAGGCAGAGATGGGCAAAATACATTGAAAATGTATTTTGATACAAAATAAAAATACTGGGTCAAAAAAATTATCTAAATACAAAATACATCTCATTTCTTCCATCCCAGCGAAATACAAATTACAAAATACAAAAAAGTATTTCAAATACATGTATTTCAAATACATGTATTTCATATACTGCCCATCTCTGACATTGGGCAAAATACATTGAAAATGTATTTTGATACAAAATACAAATACTGGGTCAAAAAATGTATCTAAATACAAAATACATGTCATTTCTTCCATCCCAGCGAAATACAAATTACAAAATACAAAAATGTATTTCAAAAAGGTATTTCAAATACGTATATCTGTAGACATTTTTCAATCTCAACTCAAGACTCACCTCTTCACTCTTGCTTTTAGTTGAGTTTTACTATGCACGTTCCTACCCTGCCCTGACTGATTTGCTGCATGTGGTGTTTTTATTTGTTTTTATTTATTTTATGTTCTTATATTCAATTTTGTTCTTAGCCATTGTTCTATCATTTTAACTACTTGTGTTTTATTGTATTATATTTTTGTGTCCTGCCCTGTGAAGCACTTTGAGCTGCATTTATGTATGAAAGGTGCTATACAAATAAAGTTTATTATTTTATTATTATTATTATTACTTGCGCAAGCAGAGCGCGCAAGTAATAATAATAATAATAAAATAATAAACTTTATTTTACGGCTAAGTTCAGACATGTCTGTGCATTCTGCATTCAGCACGCTCTGATAGACATGTCTGTGCATTCTGCATTCAGCACGCTCTGACAGACATGTCTGTGCATTCTGCATTCAGCACGCTCTGACAGACATGTCTGTGCATTCTGCATTCAGCACGCTCTGACAGACATGTCTGTGCATTCTGCATTCAGCACGCTCTGACAGACATGTCTGTGCATTCTGCATTCAGCACGCTCTGATAGACATGTCAAAAAATGCTCCTCTCCACCAGCAGGGGGTGCTGGAGCACCCTCCGCGCCCCCCTGATGTGCCACCTTTGTTCCACCATGAGAATCCTGAACTCACTGGCGATATTCTCAGTGGACAAGAGATCCAGTATAAGTCATTTTACACTTGGTTGCATGCTGAAAATAGCTGATCTCGGCTATTTTCAGCAAGTGTAAAAAACAGTCATTACGACGGCATCAAGACCCACCAAAATACATTTTAGTCGTCTAAATCAACTAGATTTAGTCGACTAAAATCTTATGACATTTAGTCGACTAAAACTAGACTAACACTATAAGACATTTCAGGTGACTAAAATGTGACTAAAACTGAATGAAGTTTCAGTCCAAAGACTATGACTAAAACTAAAATAGAAATTTGCTGCCAAAAACAACACTGGAGTGAAGGGGGTTTATGGCACTTTACTAGTGATGGGCCAATATAGCGTTTATGAACCTCTGAACTCACTGTCATTTAGAGCTAGTCATACATATACTATATACATAATCAGTAAAAAATAAAATAGCAAATTGTGCCTGATCTGCTGGGACCAGAGTACGTGGTGTGTATGTGTATGACTAGCTCTAAATGATGACGTAAGAAATATGGTCATTTCGTCATCATTGGTCCAGCAACACAGGCACAGATTTGATGTTTTTCTGCGTAAGCCTCAAATGGCGGAACAGCTGTCACGGTTTTTGGCGCAAAGTAACCACAGTATACCGCTAATCAACTTACAACTACACACTTTATACAGTATAGAGTATATATGTATACATATATAGTATATGCCTATATACTATATATATACTATATATATTTCTTACGTCATCATTTAGAGCTAGTCATACGTATACTATATACATAATCAGTAAAAAAATAAAATAACAAATTGTGCCTGATCTGCTGGGACCAGAGTACGTGGTGTGTATGTGTATGACTAGCTCTAAATGATGACGTAAGAAATATGGTCATTTCGTCATCATTGGTCCAGCAACACAGGCACAGATTTGATGTTTTTCTGCGTAAGCCTCAAATGGCGGAACAGCTGTCACGGTTTTTGGCGCAAAGTAACCACAGTATACCGCTAATCAACTTACAACTACACACTTTATACAGTATAGAGTATAGAGTATATATGTATACATATATAGTATATGCCTATATACTATATATATTTCTTACGTCATCATTTAGAGCTAGTCATACGTATACTATATACATAATCAGTAAAAAATAAAATAGCAAATTGTGCCTGATCTGCTGGGACCAGAGTACGTGGTGTGTATGTGTATGACTAGCTCTTAATAATGACGTAAGAAATATGGTCATTTGTGGTCATTTGGTCCAGCAACACAGGCACAGATTTGATGTTTTTCTGCGTAAGCCTCAAATGGCGGAACAGCTGTCACGGTTTTTTGCGCAAAGTAACCACAGTATACCGCTAATCAACTTACAACTACACACTTTATACAGTATAGAGTATAGAGTATATATGTAT
>NC_139704.1:49794447-49806947 GCF_964188405.1 Protomyctophum parallelum | reverse complement strand
GTCAGAATGGGTTTTCATCAGACACAGTGTGTGTCCAGTGGAAACCTCGTATGAATCTGATCTCAGGTCAGAATGGGTTAATAACGGTAGACCTGGACGTGTTGGTGTCCTGCCTGCAGAGCTTGGCGGCGCGCCCCGCTGTCTCTTTGATCTGCAGCTCCAGGTGCTTCTGGATGGCCAGGCCGAGCTCCTCTGGGTCCACAGACGCCCCGTACACCTCCCAGGTCATCCCCTCCGCGTCCCACTTCACCTGGGAAGACACAGAACATATAAAACACCTCCCACTTCACCTGGGAAGACACAGAACATATAAAACACCTCCCACTTCACCTGGGAAGACACAGAGCATTAATAAAACACCTCCCACTTCACCTGGGAAGACACAGAACATATAAAACACCTCCCACTTCACCTGCAATGACACAGCATTTATAAAACACCTCCCACTTCACCTGGGAAGACACAGAGCATTAATAAAACACCTCCCACTTCACCTGGGAAGACACAGAACATATAAAACACCTCCCACTTCACCTGGGAAGACACAGAGCATTAATAAAACACCTCCCACTTCACCTGGGAAGACACAGCATTAATAATACACCTCCCACTTCACCTGCAATGACACAGCATTCATAAAACACCTCCCATGTCATCCCCTCTGCAAGCTTCCACTCATCCTTCCGCTATGCTTCGCATGGAATCTTGGGAAAGCTTGCCTGAATGTCACCCACTTCCTCACCTCCTTCACTTCCTCACCTCCTTCACTTCCTCACCCCCTTCACTTCCTCACCTCCTTCACCCACTTCCTCACCTCCTTCACTTCCTCACCTCCTTCACTTCCTCACCTCCTTCACTTCCTCACCTCCTTCACTTCCTCACCTCCTTCACTTCCTCACCTACTTCACTTCCTCACCTCCTCCACTTCCTCACCTCCTTCACTTCCTCACCTCCTTCACTTCCTCACCTCCTTCACTTCCTCACCCCCTTCACTTCCACACCCCCTTCACTTCCTCACCTCCTTCACTTCCTCACCTCCTTCACCCACTTCCTCACCTCCTTCACTTCCTCACCTCCTTCACCCACTTCCTCACCTCCTTCACTTCCTCACCTCCTTCACCCACTTCCTCACCTCCTTCACTTCCTCACCTCCTTCACCCACTTCCTCACCTCCTTCACTTCCTCACCTCCTTCACTTCCTCACCTCCTTCACTTCCTCACCTCCTTCACCCACTTCCTCACCTCCTTCACTTCCTCACCTCCTTCACTTCCTCACCTCCTTCACCGGAGACTTCTGACCGTTGCTGCCGTTCCCGCCGCTGTCCGCCATCT
The DNA here is from genome assembly GCF_964188405.1 of Protomyctophum parallelum. NCBI lineage: Eukaryota > Metazoa > Chordata > Actinopteri > Myctophiformes > Myctophidae > Protomyctophum > Protomyctophum parallelum. Next base: position 49,805,615 of record NC_139704.1, on the reverse strand, counting down.
TGTTGTGGTTTCCGTCGGTCGCGTTTCCGTTCTCCTCCACCAGACAGACCTGGGAGTATTATCACCATTATTACATAACCATATTACATTATTACATAACCATATTACATTATTACATAACCATATTACATTATTACATAACCATATTACATCATTGCATAACCATATTACATTATTACATAACCATTTTACATTATACCATATTACATTATTACATAACCATATTACATTATTAAACAACCATATTACATTATTAAACAACCATATTACATTATTACATGACCATATTACATTATTGCATAACAATATTACATTATTACATGACCATATTACATTATTACATAACCATATTACATTATACCATATTACATTATTACATAACCATATTACATTATTAAACAACCATATTACATTATTACATAACCATATTACATTATTACATGACCATATTACATTATACCATATTACATTATTACATAACCATATTACATTATTAAACAACCATATTACATTATTACATAACCATATTACATTATACCATATTACATTATTGCATAACCATATTACATTATTACATAACCATATTACATTATACCATATTACATTATTACATAACCATATTACATCATTACATAACCATATCACCATTATTACATAACCATATTACATTATTGCATAACCATATTACATTATTACACAACCATATTACATTATTACACAACCATATTACATTATTACATAACCATATTACATTATTACATAACCATATTACATTATTACACAACCATATTACATTATTACATAACCATATTACATTATTACATAACCATATTACATTATTACACAACCATATTACATTATTACATGACCATATTACATTATTACATAACCATATTACATCATTACACAACCACATTACATTATTACATGACCATATTACATTATTACACAACCATATTACATTATTACACAACCATATTACATTATTACATAACCATATTACATTATTACACAACCATATTACATTATTACATGACCATATTACATTATTACATAACCATATTACATCATTACACAACCACATTACATTATTACATAACCATATTACATTATTACATAACCATATTACATTATTACATAACCATATTACATTATTACACAACCACATTACATTATTACATGACCATATTACATTATTACATAACCATATTACATCATTACACAACCACATTACATTATTACATGACCATATTACATTATTACACAACCATATTACATTATTGCATAACCATATTACATTATTACATAACCATATTACATTATTACACAACCATATTACATTATTGCATAACCATATTACATTATTACATAACCATATTACATTATTACACAACCACATTACATTATTACATGACCATATTACATTATTACATAACCATATTACATCATTACACAACCACATTACATTATTACATGACCACATTACATTATTACATAACCATATTACATTATTACATAACCATATTACATTATTACATAACCATATTACATTATTACATAACCATATTACATTATTACACAACCATATTACATTATTGCATAACCATATTACATTATTACATAACCATATTACATTATTACATAACCATATTACATTATTACACAACCATATTACATTATTACACAACCATATTACATTATTACACAACCATATTACATTATTACATTATACCATAATACATTATTACATAACCATATTACATTATTACATGACCATATTACATTATTACATGACCATATTACATTATTACACAACCATATTACATTATTACATAACCATATTACATTATTACATAACCATATTACATTATTACACAACCATATTACATCATTACATGACCATATTACATTATAACATAACCAAAACTGCCTCGTCGCAAATTATTTGAGATAATCACAATTATTTTACAGAATACTGTGTTATGTCCCTATTATGCCCATATATGGATATCCTGATAACACCCACGTGTATGTATGGGCATATCAGTTGGACATGTGCTTTTCTGGACAACCCGGTGTCCATACTGTAAATTCCAGTGGCGTGCACAGACATTTAGAGGGGCAGGTGCTCAAGTGAAAAAAAGGGCACCTTGTGCAGCGCATTTTGGGGCGGGAACCATTTTAGTGCTTTAGCTATTGAAAAATAGAAGATCTACAAGCTCGTAGCGCTACGAGCTTGTAGGTCTGCTATTTATTTATCGAAGAACCACTGACATAGAAACATAACTTTAGATTGTGGGGGGAGGGGGAGGGGGCGTACCTGGGGGAAGACGTGGGGAGGGGGGCTGTGCTCCGTCTGCACCCCGCTGTCCACCGTCCGGCGGTGGGCCGTCATGGTGCCGACGTCCCTGGTGGCGCCCGGGACCCCGCCCCCGGGGCTGGCCCCGCCCCCGGGCCCGCCCCCGCCCCCGGGGCTGGCCCCGCCCCCGGGGCTGGCCCCGCCCCCGGGCCTGGCCCCGGCCATCATGTACACCTGCACACCAGCAGCGGTGGAGAAAGTATACTCATGTTTTTAGAGCGGTGGTTTTCAACCCTTTTTACGTACATCAAAGGTCCATTACTTATTTTAAAACGGTTAAAAAACATATAGCAATATTAACCTATAATAAAACGATTGAATTCACAAAAAGTGAAATTCCCTGCAGTCACCACGCTGCACCTGTGATGTTCCTTTTTACTGACGCCACGTTTAAAATAAGAATTGAACGCACAGAATATCAACACCAAGCAACTGGAAAACATGTTATTTCATTATGGTATAGTGGACGGAGAGAGAGAGAGAGAGGATTTTTGTCCAACCGCGGAACGGCAACCAATGGGTTGACAAAGAGTGAATTCTTCTACATTGTCTAACTCTGTATAGACTTCTTGTAAATTAACTTAAAGTAATGCAGATGTTTAACAATCATTTGACTCTTGAGAGAGTAACATGGTAAATGGTGCATTTATATAGCGCCTTTATCCAAAGCGCTTTACATAGATTGTGCATTACATTCACCCATTCACACACACATTCACACACCTTTACATAGATTGTGCATTACATTCACCCATTCACACACCTTTACATAGATTGTGCATTACATTCACCCATTCACACACACATTCATACACCGATTGCGGCGGAAGCCATGCAAGGCACCAACTAGCACATCGGGAGCAAGTTGGGGGTTCAGTGTCTTTGCCCAAGGACACTTCCACATGTAGACAGGAGGAGGAGGAGCCGGGATTCGAACCGCCGACCCATGGATCATTGGACGACCTGCTCTACCTCCTGAGCCACAGCCACCTCTGATTGGACGACCTGCTCTACCTCCTGAGCCACAGTCGCCCCACATGAAACCACATGGACCCGTGGGGTCCATTTGGAATCATTTTACGCTCTTTTAAGATCTAAGGGCCTATTTACTATACTGCAATGTATAGGAATACTGTTTGTGACATTAAAAAAAAAACAGATCTACAAGCTCTACACCGCGTCGCAGCTATAGCGGCCTGTCCGTCTATACCTCGTTCAGCCCAAAGCGTTGGTGCTGCTGGAGCTGCAGTGACCAGGGCCCGACACCAGGGGGCAGCGAGCTGACCCAGGAGCAGTCGTGGTGGTCGCAGCAGTGCAGCATGCGCTTGGCGTCCAGGCCCGTCTCGCTGACCGACGACGTGAGGCCCAGTGGGGCGCTGGGCGGCGGGCCCTGGGCCCCGCTGGGCGCCGGGCCCTGGGCCCCGCGGGCCGAGAACGTCTCCTCCTCCGGACCGCCTCCTGGGTGACAGGGCTGCACGAGCACAATATGGAACAACATAATAATAATAATAATAATAATAATGGATTTAATTTATAACGCACTTTACATTCGCAAGAATCTCAAAGTGCTACAGCAGTGAATAAAAGCAAAAGAAACAACACACCGTTAAAAACATCTAAAAAGAACAGGAACATTTAAAACATAAAGGGCAAGGCTATAAAAATGCTTTGGTAAAAAGGACAGTTTTGTCGGGGAGAGGACCGACTGTGGGGCTCTCAGGTGGGCGGGGAGAGGACCGACTGTGGGGCTCTCAGGTGGGCGGGGAGAGGACCGACTGTGGGGCTCTCAGGTGGGCGGGGAGAGGACCGACTGTGGGGCTCTCGGGTGGGCGGGGAGAGGACCGACTGTGGGGCTCTCAGGTGGGCGGGGAGAGGACCGACTGTGGGGCTCTCGGGTGGGCGGGGAGAAGACCGACTGTGGGGCTCTCAGGTGGGCGAGGAGAGGACCGACTGTGGGGCTCTCAGGTGGGCGGGGAGAGGACCGACTGTGGGGCTCTCAGGTGGGCGGGGAGAGGACCGACTGTGGGGCTCTCAGGTGGGCGGGGAGAGGACCGACTGTGGGGCTCTCAGGTGGGCGCAGAGAGGACCGACTATGGGGCTCTCAGTTGGGCGGGGAGAGGACCGACTGTGGGGCTCTCAGGTGGGCGGGGAGAGGACCGACTGTGGGGCTCTCAGGTGGGCGGGGAGAGGACCGACTGTGGGGCTCTCAGGTGGGCGGGGAGAGGACCGACTGTGGGGCTCTCAGGTGGGCAGGGAGAGGACCGACTGTGGGGCTCTCAGGTGGGCAGGGAGAGGACCGACTGTGGGGCTCTCAGGTGGGCGGGGAGAGGACCGACTGTGGGGCTCTCAGGTGGGCGGGGAGAGGACCGACTGTGGGGCTCTCAGGTGGGCGGGGAGAGGACCGACTGTGGGGCTCTCAGGGGGGGCGGGGAGAGGACCGACTGTGGGGCATGTTGTGGAATTGTAAACAGCTGAAACCAACATTATATCAGTATTCTGACATTAACCTGAGGGCCACATTAAGTGAAGGTGGGGGGGGCCGCATGTGGCCCCCGGGCCGCCAGTTCCCCACCCCTGATTTAGAGGGTCACTCAGGTGCACTAATCAGATCAGAGATAGGACACAGGAGGGGACGGTGGGAGCACACCGCTTCTGACCAGCAGCAGAACAGAGACAGACACACTTAGACAATAACTTCACTGGTATGTTCATTTCAACTGCTCAATAAATACACTAAAACTGGATATGAGACTGGACATCCATCCGTTATGTTTCTGTTATAGTACTCTGCGTAGCATCACTCCCAGCACCTGTGACGTAACGTGCAAATTAGGGCTGTCAATCGATTAAAATATTTAATCTGATTAATCGCATGATTGTCCATAGTTAACCCTTTTACTGCTGCCATTTATTGAGAAATTAGGACCTAATTCATGCCAGCATTTTTTTAATTTGAGCTCTTATTTTGAAAAGCCACATTTTGCCTCAACCGGAAGTGAGCTTATCCCTGCCAGCTTTACGTTGCCAAGACAACCTTTGTTTACATGATCGAAAAATGCCGGTACATTTTTGCACTCCACAACGTCGGCTCGTGCCGTCAAAGAAACGCTGTTTTGACCAAAAATGCCATCTGGGACAAGGAATAGGAGATACAGGCGATTGAAAGAAACGGATAGAATGGATTCTTATGGCGACGGTGAATTAATATGAACGATCCAGTGCAGTGCTAACAACAGTGCTAGCTAACCGGCTAACGTGAGTAGCATTATGGCTTGATCAATCATATGCACTAATAAAGGGCAATTGCCGAAGGGCTTCGGCAATGGCAGCAAGCGTTAATATCAAATTAATGCTTCAATTGCCGAAGGGCTTCGGCAATGGCAGGAAGACGGTTAACTGTGATTAATCGCAAATTAATCGCATATTTTGTATCCGTTCTAAATATACCTTAAATCAGTGGTTTTCAAGATTTTTCATATCAAAGTCCATTATTCATTCTGCATTTGAGCCACGGAACCACCATTTGATGACATTTAGCCTTCCAGACCCAAACTAAAGAACTGTATTGATGTTGGCCAATGGTACCATTACGAGAGATAACAGGCCATGTTGATCAAAATAACATGTTTTCTAATTGTGTAGACTTAAATTAACTTAAGTAATGCAGCTGTTTAACAATTATTCAACTCTTCAGTGTAAAATTGCCATGCGTCTCTCAACCATTCTGTCAAACTTCACAGTGCGTTAATCGCGCGTTTAAAACAAAATAGTGCCGTTAAAAGGATTGTGAGTTAACTAGTTAATAGTGCGTTAACTTTGACAGCCCTATAGTGCAAATATATATTGGAAGGTGAAAGGTTGCCATTACAGATGTGTGGTGCAGCCTTACCGTGTGAGCGGGCGGCGGCTGTGGGGGGAGGGGGAGGGGGGGCTCAGGGAGGAGGGGGTGGAGCCGCTGCTCGCCGGACCTCTCCGCCGCCCCCTGGCTGTGGACCCCCTGGCTGTGGACCCCCTGGCTGTGGACCCCCTGGCTGTGGACCCCCGTCTCTCTGGAGGAACGTCGGGCGGAGGGCGGCGGAGCGGAGTCTCTACGGTCTGGAGGTTTGGGTGAAAGGCAACGTTTATTTAGTACACAACACTTAACCCATTCTGACCTGAGATCAGATTCATACCAGGTTTTCCACTGGACACACACTGGTCTGATTAAAGGACCACTTCACCACTTTTCAACTTATCTTCATATAATTGGTCCTCACTAATAATCATGAAAAAAATTGCGCATTGTTTCCCTACTCGGTCTGTGTCTCATAGGAGGGCTGTGGGCGGTTCAGAAACCAGTCTGTGTCTCATAGGAGGGCTGTGGGCAGTTCAGAAACCAGTCTGTGTCTCATAGGAGGGCTGTGGGCAGTTCAGAAACCAGTCTGTGTCTCATAGGAGGGCTGTGGGCAGTTCAGAAACCAGTCTGTGTCTTATAGGAGGGCTGTGGGCAGTTCAGAAACCAGTCTGTGTCTCATAGGAGGGCTGTGGGCAGTTCAGAAACCAGTCTGTGTCTCATAGGAGGGCTGTGGGCGGTTCAGAAACCAGTCTGTGTCTCATAGGAGGGCTGTGGGCAGTTCAGAAACCAGTCTGTGTCTCATAGGAGGGCTGTGGGCGGTTCAGAAACCAGTCTGTGTCTCATAGGAGGGCTGTGGGCAGTTCAGAAACCAATCTGTGTCTCATAGGAGGGCTGTGGGCGGTTCAGAAACCAGTCTGTGTCTCATAGGAGGGCTGTGGGCAGTTCAGAAACCAGTCTGTGTCTCATAGGAGGGCTGTGGGCGGTTCAGAAACCAGTCTGTGTCTCATAGGAGGGCTGTGACATCATCGATGGGGAATACAAGCTAATAGAAACGGCAGGCTTTCTAGTCCTGAAAAGTTGCAATGCGAAAATGGAAGCCATCGTTCTCACGATAATGAAAAAAAATGTGCCTAATCCTAATGATGATGTCACTGTAGGACGGTTTCTAAACTGCCCACAGCCCTCCTATGAGAGACAGAAAAACATCGTGCCATTTTATCATGATTATTAGTGAGGACCTATTATATGAAGATAGGTTGAAAAGTGGTGAAGTGGTCCTTTAACACAAAAAAAGCATGGAATATGGATGTGTATATTACAGGAAACTCCCCCGTTAAACTTTACAACAAACTCCGTAAACTGCCGAATTGTACCGTCCGTCACACCTGTATACTACTGTATATTAACTGTATATGCTGCTGAACTAGAGGTTTACGGGCAAATCTACTGCCCATAATTGCCCGTTAAAGGAGAATTCCATACTAAAAGGCTTTCTTACCTTTCTTTGTAGTTGTTACGTCCCCATCAAAGAGGTTCAGGTGTTATTTTGTGCAAAAGCTCCTTATTGGCTATTTCCCCTAACATAAGCCCTAAATTAATTGCATTGAATTGAATGGGATGTATGGGGTGTTGTGCTAATTCGCTTATTTAATAAGCGAATTAGCACAACACCCCATACATCCCATTCCCCTTCGCATTACAACTACAAAGAAAGGTAAGAAAGCCTTTTAGTATGAAATTCTCCTTTAACTCTTTCCACGCAGTGATCAGGTGGACCGACGGAGACACGCCTCCACCTGACTCGTTCAACAGCTGCAGGATGGAAAAGGTGCTCTAAAAAAAATGTGAAACTAACGGAATTAGTCGAAACGAAACGAACAAAAACTATAAACTATAATGAAAAATCCAAAAACTATCATAACCTTGGAAGGGCGTGGTCGAGGTGGTCGAGTCTCCTCTGGGGTCTCCCTGGGGGGGGGCGTGAGCAGCAGGTCCTCTCAGGTCTCCCTGGGGGGGGGCGTGAGCGGCGGGTCCTCTCAGGTCTCCCTGGGGGGGGGCGTGAGCGGCGGGTCCTCTGGGGTCTCCCTGGGGGGGGGCGTGAGCAGCAGGTCCTCTCAGGTCTCCCTGGGGGGGGGCGTGAGCGGCGGGTCCTCTCAGGTCTCCCTGGGGGGGGGGCGTGAGCAGCAGGTCCTCTCAGGTCTCCCTGGGGGGGGGGGGGCGTGAGCGGCGGGTCCTCTGGGGTCTCCCTGGGGGGGGGGCGTGAGCAGCAGGTCCTCTCAGGTCTCCCTGGGGGGGGGCGTGAGCGGCGGGTCCTCTCAGGTCTCCCTGGGGGGGGGCGTGAGCGGCGGGTCCTTCCGGGCGATGATGCGTTTCCGACGTGGCCCCCCCGCCGGGCGAGGCGTTGTGCGCGGAGGAGGCGGGCGGCGGCGGTGGTGAGCGCTCGGCGGGCGCGGTGGAGTGGCAGGAGACCGGCGGTGGCGACGCCCCCTTGGCGGGGTACGGCTCTGACGCTGCAGGACGACTTCCCTCCGCCATGGGGGGGGGGGGGAAGCCTTCAGGAGAGAGGACAGACACCGTCAGGACCCCAACCCTAATGTAACCCTAACCCTAATGTAACCCTAACCCTAACCCTAACGTAACCCCAACCCTAATGTAACCCTAACCCTAATGTAACCCCAACCCTAATGTAACCCCAACCCTAATGTAACCCCAACCCTAATGTAACCCCAACCCTAATGTAACCCCAACCCTAATGTAACCCTAACCCTAATGTAACCCTAACCCTAACGTAACCCCCCGCGAGACATGATTGACAGCCCATACATCCACACAGTAAAGTCCTATCTGATTGACAGCCCCATACATCCACACAGAAAAGTCCTATCTGATTGACAGCCCCATACATCCACACAGAAAAGTCCTATCTGATTGACAGCCCCATACATCCACACAGAAAAGTCCTATCTGATTGACAGCCCCATACATCCACACAGTAAAGTCCTATCTGATTGACAGCCCCATACATCCACACAGTAAAGTCCTATCTGATTGACAGCCCCATACATCCACACAGTAAAGTCCTGTCTGATTGACAGCCCCATACATCCACACAGTAAAGTCCTATCTGATTGACAGCCCCATACATCCACACAGTAAAGTCCTATCTGATTGACAGCCCCATACATCCACACAGTAAAGTCCTATCTGATTGACAGCCCCATACATCCACACAGTAAAGTCCTATCTGATTGACAGCCCCATACATCCACACAGTAAAGTCCTATCTGATTGACAGCCCCATACATCCACACAGAAAAGTCCTATCTGATTGACAGCCCCATACATCCACACAGTAAAGTCCTATCTGATTGACAGCCCCATACATCCACACAGAAAAGTCCTATCTGATTGACAGCCCCATACATCCACACAGTAAAGTCCTATCTGATTGACAGCCCCATACATCCACACAGTAAAGTCCTATCTGATTGACAGCCCCATACATCCACACAGTAAAGTCCTGTCTGATTGACAGCCCCATACATCCACACAGTAAAGTCCTCTCTGATTGACAGCCCCATACATCCACACAGTAAAGTCCTCTCTGATTGTATTAAAACTACGTTAAATTCACTTTGTCACTCACATTATGCATGCACATACAGTACACGCATACAGTACTACGCCTACGCAATGTGCATACAACTTATGGAAATAAGTGCAAGAGCGCACACACACACACACACACACACACACACACACACACACACACACACACACACACACACACACACACACACACACACACACACACACACACACACACACACACACACACACACACAGAACAGAGGCCTGCGTGCGTGTACAATAGGTCACTGTTGCATGCTGGGCGCAGCTAGCTGCCTTCACATGATATAAATACTGTGTGTGTATATCGTTGATGTGGGGCAGAAACTAGATATTCTATAATATCACCTCTAATACTAAGCATGTGTTGTATGGAGAATACAGGTTGCTACCTTCAGGATGGAGATATGGTGTCCCAGCATACACAATAAGGTCAGACTAAAGAGGTCCTTTTTGGCCACCATTCGACTTTGAGGCTTAATCAGGAGCTGTAGTATAGCCACGGGGTTTATGTTTATTGAAGGATCCCCGTTAGAGACGCACGACTGAGCCTCTGGTCTCCCTGGGTCTTCTAGGGCAAGCAGTATGTTAATATATTAAAAAATAAAACCATAGCACCACCATTAGCCTTTTTCTTGTCATGCACCCCTTAGAAGGCGCTCGCGTACCACAGTTTGGGAACCACTGGTCTAGGGTAATCTAGACGGTGGACAGTGCTCTGGTCTTCATGTCTTTATGTTATGTAATATTGTCCTGTTCTTTGTGTTTATGTCAAATGTGTGTATATGTGTTATGCATACTTGGCTGCTGTGTCGCAAGACACATTTCAGTGTGAACTGACAATAAAGTACTATAAATATCATATCATATCAATAATAATCCACATGGGCAACGGTGGCCGAACGGTCTTGATATCGGAAGGTCGCTATAGTTCGTATCCCCGGACCGGCACGTTAAAATCACCACCGCTGAAGTGCCCTTGGGGACAAGGCATTGAACCCCTACTATGAAATGTTCTATGAGCAGGGCCTGGCTGTAAACAAGTTCTTGAGCTGAGTCCAGTTACCCTGGGTAAACATGGTACCTTTCCTTTCCTTAGTCCAGTTACCCTGGGTAAACATAGTACCTTTCCTTTCCTTAGTCCAGTTACCCTGCAGGGTAAACATAGTACCTTTCCTTTCCTTAGTCCAGTTACCCTGCAGGGTAAACATAGTACCTTTCCTTTCCTTAGTCCAGTTACCCTGCAGGGTAAACATAGTACCTTTCCTTTCCTTAGTCCAGTTACCCTGCAGGGTAAACATAGTACCTTTCCTTTCCTTAGTCCAGTTACCCTGGGTAAACATG
>NC_139704.1:49781947-49789447 GCF_964188405.1 Protomyctophum parallelum | reverse complement strand
CTGGAACTTCAGACTGATATCACTGTGTACACATTAGTCTGGAACTTCAGACCAATATCACTGTGTACACATTAGTCTGGAACTTCAGACTGATATCACTGAGTAAACATTAGTCTGGAACTTCAGACTGATATCACTGTGTACACATTAGTCTGGAACTTCAGACCAATATCACTGTGTACACATTAGTCTGGAACTTCAGACTGATATCACTGAGTAAACATTAGTCTGGAACTTCAGACTGATATCACTGTGTACACATTAGTCTGGAACTTCAGATTGATATCACTGTGTACACATTAGTCTGGAACTTCAGATTGATATCACTGTGTACACATTAGTCTGGAACTTCAGACCAATATCACTGTGTACACATTAGTCTGGAACTTCAGACTAATATAATATCACTGAGTACACATTAGTCTGGAACTTCAGATTGATATCACTGTGTACACATTAGTCTGGAACTTCAGACTGATATAATATCACTGTGTACACATTAGTCTGGAACTTCAGACTGATATCACTGTGTACACATTAGTCTGGAACTTCAGACTGATATCACTGTGTACACATTAGTCTGGAACTTCAGACTAATATAATATCACTGAGTACACATTAGTCTGGAACTTCAGACTAATATAATATCACTGAGTACACATTAGTCTGGAACTTCAGACTAATATAATATCACTGAGTACACATTAGTCTGGAACTTCAGACTGATATCACTGTGTACACATTAGTCTGGAACTTCAGACTAATATAATATCACTGTGTACACATTAGTCTGGAACTTCAGACTGATATAATATCACTGTGTACACATTAGTCTGGAACTTCAGACTAATATCACTGTGTACACATTAGTCTGGAACTTCAGACTGATATAATATCACTGTGTACACATTAGTCTGGAACTTCAGACTGATATCACTGTGTACACATTAGTCTGGAACTTCAGACTAATATCACTGTGTACACATTAGTCTGGAACTTCAGACTGATATAATATCACTGTGTACACATTAGTCTGGAACTTCAGACTGATATCACTGTGTACACATTAGTCTGGAACTTCAGACTGATATCACTGAGTACATATTAGTCTGGAACTTCAGACTAATATAATATCACTGTGTACACATTAGTCTGGAACTTCAGACTGATATAATATCACTGTGTACACATTTGTCTGGAACTTCAGACTGATATAATATCACTGTGTACACATTAGTCTGGAACTTCAGACTGATATCACTGTGTACACATTAGTCTGGAACTTCAGACTGATATAATATCACTGTGTACACATTAGTCTGGAACTTCAGACTAATATCACTGTGTACACATTAGTCTGGAACTTCAGACTGATCACTGTGTACACATTAGTCTGGAACTTCAGACTGATATCACTGTGTACACATTAGTCTGGAACTTCAGACTGATCACTGTGTACACATTAGTCTGGAACTTCAGACTGATATCACTGTGTACACATTAGTCTGGAACTTCAGACTAATATAATATCACTGTGTACACATTAGTCTGGAACTTCAGACTGATATAATATCACTGTGTACACATTAGTCTGGAACTTCAGACTGATATCACTGTGTACACATTAGTCTGGGACTTCAGACTGATATCACTGAGTACATATTAGTCTGGAACTTCAGACTGATATAATATCACTGTGTACATATTAGTCTGGAACTTCAGACTAATATCACTGAGTACACATTAGTCTGGAACTTCAGACTGATATCACTGTGTACACATTAGTCTGGGACTTCAGACTGATATCACTGAGTACATATTAGTCTGGAACTTCAGACTGATATAATATCACTGTGTACATATTAGTCTGGAACTTCAGACTAATATCACTGAGTACACATTAGTCTGGAACTTCAGACTCACAGTGATAAACCCGCCCCAGATTTGCATACGGGGCCCTGGTTCCCCCCCCCCCCCCCCCCCCCGTACTGTTAGGAGGGAGTTATTTATTTCTTTATTTTTCTTGGTCTGGTCTCCAGACTATCCACAATGCTCTGTCTTGGGCTAAATTGGTATATATAATTGTCCAACAGGCGTTTAGCAGCTCTGCAGAGGACAGTGTGATGTACTGTGTGATTCTATTACATCTCCTTATTATTTTATTACATTTTTAATGGCCATTAATCAGACGCCTGTTTTGTTTCCGCAGACTTAACCCATTCTGACCTGAGATCAGATTCTATAAATGTCTTCCCTTAGATAGCATTTCTGTAGACTTAGATAGCATTTGATACAGACTTATAGCATGTTATGTAGACAGCACTATAATTGCATTGTATATAGCCACAGCACGCCATAGTACATATGTATAGCATAGTAGTATATATATATAGTTTATATGTATAGTTTCATTATATAGATATTCCACTGTTACTTTCTTAGCTTACGCATGTTTCATGATAAATGCTTTTGTGATGTATTCCCATGCTTTTGTTCTTGATTATTGTAAGTCGCTCTGGATTAAGAGCGTTTGCTAAATGCCTAAATTGTAAATTGTAGTTGTCTTCTACATCCTGACAGTTTTCTGAAAAAGCTATGTTTCTATGTTAGTGCCGGTTCTTCGATTTTTCAAAAATAGCAGACCTACAAGCTCGTAGCGCGCCACTCGGTGGCGCACTACGAGCTTGTAGGTCTGCTATTTTCAAATAGCTAAAGCATAACATGATGCTGACACCAAAAGGGTGTTATCCCGCGCAAAATGGGTTAAGGCCACGACTGTAGAAACCGTTAGAACGTCTAATGGAACCGGAGACGCGTATTAATGGGAATGTGTGTGTGGGAAATTATCTAACGCATGACATTTAGATTAATCGTAGTGTGTGTATGTGTGTGTGTGTGTGTCAGTGTGTGCGTGCGTGCACGTCGAGGGGACAGCTGAAGATTAATATAAAGAGTTAGTGTGTCATCAAGATTAACATCTGGAGGAGGAGGAGGAGGCCTGGGGGAAGAGTACAGTACAGTGCAGCTGGGCACAGATTAAACGCTCACGTTTCACTGCCTTGTGCAACTCAACAAGTTCCACCGTGCGTGCGCGCGCGAGCGTGTGTGTGTGTGTGCGTGCGTACGTGCATGTGTGTGTGTGTGTGCTTGCACTCCCCAGGCGCTGTGCTAATAGCACACATGGATGGTCAGAATGGGTGAAATGCAGAAGGCCAATTCTACGTATAGTGCAAAATGTACTGTGGAAAATATACAACACCACGTAATGAATGTACACAAGTCTATATTAGACAGAATTAATGTACTGTACTGTATGTATTAGAGCTGGGACTCGATTAAAAAAATTAATCTAATTAATCAGAGGCTTTGCGATTAATTAATCTAGATTAATCACATTTTAATCTCATATCATTATTTGACCCGAGAACAGTGAGAAAGCATTTTTTTCAAATGGATTTTGGTATACTAGTGAATCAATGAATAGTGAATACATACGTTTAAGCAATAAAACATTGTTTTTGTAGTAATATGGGGTAATAATTCTTTATTGAATAATTGCACACAACTGTGCTGTAATCCACGCTACCATCGGATAGCCTTTTAAATCCTATTTCCAATCCACGGGGACAAGCAAAGTGATCTCAGCGGCTTCCCCCAGTCTGGTGAACTGTCTGCGGTGTCTGGTGGTGTTATTGTCTGAAGAGGACACGGACACTTGGTGCGCAGGTCTGTCTGTCCAGTGACAACGTTCCGCGGTGAAAGAAAGTGCGATTAAAATGCGTTAATTTTTTTAGTGCATAAATTTTTCTGTAGTTAATTAATCGTAATTAATCGCAATTAGTCACAGAATCATCTAATCCAGGTGACACGTCTAAAACAGCACACATCCAGTGGAGGACGAGACTCACATTTAGTTTAGTAAAGGTGTCAGTCGCACGTGAGCGCACGTGAGTGACACACACACACACACACACACACACACACACACACACACACACACACACACACACACACACACACACACACACACACACACACACACACACTATTATAATGCCTTTCAGGGACAAAGACCACATGAAACCAAGTTTCCCCCTGATTCCGAAGAATAAACTTTAAAACCACTCACTGCTAGTAGAGACTCAACCGCTCAACCAAAGGGGAATCCTGCATGGCCAACTGAGAGGGGTCAGTTTACATACAAACACTTACAACTCTCTCTCTCTCACACACACACACACACACACGCGCACACGCACGGTGGAACTTGTTGAGTTGCACAAGGCAGTGAAACGTGAGCGTTTAAAGGTATATTCAGTGATTAGACTAAAAAAACCTTAGGTTTCGTTTTTGGCTGGGACCTAAGCCTTTCATCCAATCAGGATAGAGAGCCAAAAACGAAACCTAAGGTTTTTTGACCCCCAGGGGTTAACTGGGGACAGGGAGGAACTCCTTATATGGTCAGCACACTCTATAGTAGAGAGGATTATCACAACAAAACAAAAAAATAAGTGATATTTGAATTAAGTGAAATCACTGAATATACCTTTAATCTGTGCCCAGCTGAACTGTACTCTTCCCCCAGGCCTCCTCCTCCTCCTCCTCCTCCTCCAGATGTTAATCTTGATGGGGGGGGGGGGGGGGGGGTCCATGAGGGGCTGCATGGGTTCCAGGGGGGCCCCAGCAAAATAGGGCACGGGCTAGATGCAAAGATACAGTCTACCATTCATTGTCAATGGAAGCACAGCGACATGAAGGTACAAAGATGCATCTGACACCACCTCAGCTACACATCGAAGCTGAGCTGGGTTCAACTTCCAGATGCAAAGCTACAGTATACGACTGCAGCTGCAATCCTGGGTTTGAATCCCGGGGACTTCACAGTGACACACCACAAGTGGACTACACAGTGACACACAACAAGTGGACTACACAGTGACACACAACAAGTGGACTACACAGTGACACACAACAAGTGGACTACACAGTGACACACAACAAGTGGACTACACAGTGACACACCACAAGTGGACTACACAGTGACACACCACAAGTGGACTACACAGTGACACACAACAAGTGGACTACACAGTGACACACAACAAATGGACTACACAGTGACACACAACAAGTGGACTACACAGTGACACACAACAAGTGGACTACACAGTGACACACAACAAGTGGACTACACAGTGACACACAACAAGTGGACTACACAGTGACACACAACAAGTGGACTACACAGTGACACACAACAAGTGGACTACACAGTGACACACAACAAGTGGACTACACAGTGACACACAACAAGTGGACTACACAGTGACACACAACAAGTGGACTACACAGTGACACACAACAAGTGGACTACACAGTGACACACAACAAATGGACTACACAGTGACACACAACAAGTGGACTACACAGTGACACACAACAAGTGGACTACACAGTGACACACAACAAATGGACTACACAGTGACACACAACAAATGGACTACACAGTGACACACAACAAATGGACTACACAGTGACACACAACAAGTGGACTACACAGTGACACACAACAAGTGGACTACACAGTGACACACAACAAGTGGACTACACAGTGACACACAACAAATGGACTACACAGTGACACACAACAAGTGGACTACACAGTGACACACAACAAGTGGACTACACAGTGACACACAACAAATGGACTACACAGTGACACACAACAAATGGACTACACAGTGACACACAACAAGTGGACTACACAGTGACACACAACAAGTGGACTACACAGTGACACACAACAAGTGGACTACACAGTGACACACAACAAATGGACTACACAGTGACACACAACAAATGGACTACACAGTGACACACAACAAGTGGACTACACAGTGACACACAACAAGTGGACTACACAGTGACACACAACAAGTGGACTACACAGTGACACACAACAAGTGGACTACACAGTGACACACAACAAGTGGACTACACAGTGACACACAACAAGTGGACTACACAGTGACACACAACAAGTGGACTACACAGTGACACACAACAAGTGGACTACACAGTGACACACAACAAGTGGACTACACAGTGACACACAACAAATGGACTACACAGTGACACACAACAAGTGGACTACACAGTGACACACAACAAGTGACTACACAGGACCACAACAATGGACTACACAGTGACACACAACAAAGTGGACTACACAGTGACACACAACAAGTGGACTACACAGTGACACACAACAAGTGGACTACACAGTGACACACAACAAATGGACTACACAGTGACACACAACAAATGGACTACACAGTGACACACAACAAGTGGACTACACAGTGACACACAACAAGTGGACTACACAGTGACACACAACAAGTGGACTACACAGTGACACACAACAAGTGGACTACACAGTGACACACAACAAATGGACTACACAGTGACACACAACAAGTGGACTACACAGTGACACACAACAAGTGGACTACACAGTGACACACAACAAATGGACTACACAGTGACACACAACAAATGGACTACACAGTGACACACAACAAGTGGACTACACAGTGACACACAACAAGTGGACTACACAGTGACACACAACAAGTGGACTACACAGTGACACACAACAAATGGACTACACAGTGACACACAACAAATGGACTACACAGTGACACACAACAAGTGGACTACACAGTGACACACAACAAGTGGACTACACAGTGACACACAACAAATGGACTACACAGTGACACACAACAAATGGACTACACAGTGACACACAACAAGTGGACTACACAGTGACACACAACAAGTGGACTACACAGTGACACACAACAAATGGACTACACAGTGACACACAACAAATGGACTACACAGTGACACACAACAAGTGGACTACACAGTGACACACAACAAATGGACTACACAGTGACACACAACAAGTGGACTACACAGTGACACACAACAAATGGACTACACAGTGACACACAACAAATGGACTACACAGTGACACACAACAAGTGGACTACACAGTGACACACAACAAATGGACTACACAGTGACACACAACAAGTGGACTACACAGTGACACACAACAAGTGGACTACACAGTGACACACAACAAATGGACTACACAGTGACACACAACAAGTGGACTACACAGTGACACACAACAAATGGACTACACAGTGACACAACAAATGGACTACACAGTGACACACAACAAGTGGACTACACAGTGACACACAACAAATGGACTACACAGTGACACACAACAAGTGGACTACACAGTGACACACAACAAGTGGACTACACAGTGACACACAACAAAGTGGACTACACAGTGACACCAACAAGTGGACTACACAGTGACACACAACAAGTGGACTACACAGTGACACACAACAAGTGGACTACACAGTGACACACGACAAGTGGACTACACAGTGACACACAACAAGTGGACTA
>NC_139704.1:49777358-49781747 GCF_964188405.1 Protomyctophum parallelum | reverse complement strand
TAACAGTTGCATCGTAGAACTCACCTTCTCCCTGTGCCCACTTCACCAGTCTGGGGTTAGGCTTAAAGTGGAGGAGAGAGTATCCCAATTTAAAATGTGTCTAGTACACAGGATGAGAAATAATTTAGCACCCAAATATTTCAGTGACTACTTTGCAACGGTTAGTGATACTCACAGGCACTACACCAGAGGGAGCCCTACTGATTTTAAACCCTTCCTTTTTCATAATAATAATATGGGAAAAACATCATTCCTGTACTCGGCAGCAGTTCAGTGGAATGGCTTGCCTTCCAGCCTCAAGGTGACCAGTTCCTTTGATATTTTTAAATCCACATTAAAAAGATGGTTGGCCGAAAACATAGTGTAAATAATAGTGTAGAATAGATAAATGGCACAAATGAAAGAAAAAAAAACATTAATAAAAGTAAGGGGAAAAAATAAAAGAAATACACTTTTATTGGTCAGTTTATATGAATTTTGTCCTGTTTTTGTCGGGTGGGTCGCCAACATTATTTTGGGGTGTCCCCAAATTATTTTCAATTATTTTCAACTGAATGGCTGGGAAAATGGAAATGAAGAGTTTACATAGTACACATAATATAGTACATGCTTAATGATTAAATCTGGTTTCAGTATTCATTTATGATATAGTTTCATATATATGCACACTTGCTGCAAATAGCAGATCTACAAGCTCACAACGCGTCGCAGTGCGTTATGAGCTTGTAGATCTGCTATTTTCAGCAAGTGTAAGAACAGTCATTACGACGGCATCAAGGTCCGCCAAAACGCATTTTAGTCGACTAAATCACCTGTAGATTTAATTGACAAAAATCTCATGATATTTAGTCGACTAAAATTAGACTAAAAACTAAAACATTCCAGGTGACTAAAATGTGACTAAAACTAAATGAAAACGTTTCGAGACGCTATGACTAAAACTAAAATAGAAATTTGATGCCAAAAACAACACTGCTACTGCATGGCTGCCCGGACCTTTACTGTATGTCCTTGATGCTCACATGTAATGTTTTATGGATAACACAGCCAGATCCCTCCCTACCTCCCTTCATATGTTCAGATCCCTCCCTCCCTCCCTTCATATGTTCAGATCCCTCCCTACCTCCCTCCCTCCCTCCCTACCTCCCTCCCTCCCTACCTCCCTCCCTACCTCCCTCCCTCCATATGTTCAGATCCCTCCCTACCTCCCTCCCTTCATATGTTCTGTTTTGTGTTTGATCCCTCCCTACCTCCCTACCTCCCTCCCTCCCTACCTCCCTCCCTCCCTCCCTACCTCCCTCCCTTCATATGTTCAGATCCCTCCCTACCTCCCTCCCTTCATATGTTCAGATCCCTCCCTACCTCCCTCCCTTCCTACCTCCCTACCTCCCTACCTCCCTCCCTTCATATGTTCAGATCCCTCCCTACCTCCCTCCCTACCTCCCTACCTCCCTCCCTACCTCCCTCCCTTCATATGTTCAGATCCCTCCCTACCTCCCTCCCTTCCTACCTCCCTACCTCCCTACCTCCCTCCCTTCATATGTTCAGATCCCTCCCTACCTCCCTCCCTTCCTACCTCCCTACCTCCCTACCTCCCTCCCTTCATATGTTCAGATCCCTCCCTACCTCCCTCCCTTCCTACCTCCCTACCTCCCTACCTCCCTCCCTTCATATGTTCAGATCCCTCCCTACCTCCCTCCCTACCTCCCTACCTCCCTCCCTACCTCCCTCCCTTCATATGTTCAGATCCCTCCCTACCTCCCTCCCTTCATATGTTCAGATCCCTCCCTCCCTCCCTCCCTTCCTACCTCCCTACCTCCCTACCTCCCTCCCTTCATATGTTCAGATCCCTCCCTACCTCCCTCCCTACCTCCCTCCCTTCATATGTTCAGATCCCTCCCTACCTCCCTCCCTTCATATGTTCAGATCCCTCCCTACCTCCCTCCCTTCATATGTTCAGATCCCTCCCTACCTCCCTCCCTTCATATGTTCAGATCCCTCCCTCCCTTCATATGTTCAGATCCCTCCCTACCTCCCTACCTCCCTCCCTCCCTCCCTTCATATGTTCAGATCCCTCCCTACCTCCCTCCCTCCCTACCTCCCTACCTCCATACCTCCCTCCCTCCCTCCCTACCTCCCTACCTCCCTCCCTCCCTACCTCCCTACCTCCCTCCCTACCTCCCTCCCTCCCTCCCTACCTCCCTCCCTCCCTCCCTCCCTACCTCCCTCCCTCCCTCCCTCCCTCCCTCCCTCCCTCCCTACCTCCCTACCTCCCTCCCTCCCTACCTCCCTACCTCCCTACCTCCCTCCCTCCCTCCCTACCTCCCTACCTCCCTACCTCCCTCCCTTCATATGTTCTGTTTTGTGTTTGTCCTCCTTTGTTTACTAGTGTTGATTGTGTTGCAGTAGGTCCATGTTTTTACTTGGTTGTTGTATGGTTTTGACTAACATTTGAACCAGATGAGCTACAAATGTAGTAAGTAAGTAAGTAAGTAACAAACACGTTGGAATGCTTATCATACTATAATCATCATCATCATCATCATACTATAATTCTAACAATGTCTGAATGTCAGAAACACCGCCGTATCTCCTCACTGCCTGCACCAATCGCTCCCAGTTTTCACACAGGCATTGACCATATGAATATGGAGGTCTTAACGGAGCCCTTTTTTCGATTATTGATTAATAATTAATTTATTAGTGAATTCCTCACACACCTCCGCCCCTTAGCGACACCTGTATCACAGGCCACCGTTCTCACTGTTACCCCACTGGCATGCTTCCTCTAGCTATACCGGCGCAACACAACAAATAGTGCCCTATAAAATTTGGCGGCGCGTGTGTGTGTTGCATCTTTGGCCGTCTTCTCCTACTAAAGCACACCATTTGCACACATCTCACCATGCACAACACCAAAAGCTAGCCTGTCCACAGATCAACCACTACTTTGCATTCATATTCATGTCATATTTACAGTACTACGGCCTTCACAGTGACCGGGATATTTCCAACCCCCTTTTGTCCAAACTCGCGGATCTGCTCCACACCACCTCAGGCCCCTCCCCCTCGCTCTGGCTACCTTAGTAGGATCTGAGAGTTTTCTTCTTCCTCTTTGTTTGGAGTAGCCTATACCTTCACTGGATTACGTTCGCTACGGGGATGGATTACGTTTATTTTATCACCTTCACTTTGCTTTGGAGGGAGTGTTACGTTGGGAAGGAACTCTGGGGGCAACAGACTTTGTTTGGAAACACGGAACAATACAAAACAATAAGGGCGCTCGCGCGTGTGTGCGCGAGACACGGACATTTGTTTCGGATCATTCACTCATTCATTCAACTCTGTGTGTATAACTGTTGATTCCTTCATTTGACTTGAGATAAAAGGTTAACGTGAGTTTTGTTTCTGTTACTGTTTTCTGCTTGCTTATTACTTGCGCAAGCAGAGCTTGCAAGTAATAATTTCGCCCGGTCTTCGTTCACCGTGACAGCCAACCTGCCATTTGATGTGTATGCAAATAAAACAGCAAATCTGTGCCTGGTTTGCTGGGACCAGATCACATAAATGACCATATGACTTACGTCATCATTTAGAGCTAGTCATACGTATACTATATACATAATCAGTAAAATAAAATAGCAAATTGTGCCTGATCTGCTGGGACCAGAGTACATGGTGTGTATATGTATGACTAGCTCTCAATGATGACGTAAGAAATATGGTCATTTATGTAATCTGGTCCCAGCAAACCAGGCACAAATCTGCTGTTTTATTTGCATACGCGTCAAGTGGCGGGTTGGCTGGCACGGTGTTTGGCGCAAAGTAACCACAGTATACCGCTAATCAACTTACAACTACACACTCTATATAGTATATGTATATGTATGTCTTACGTCATCATTTAGAGCTAGTCATACGTACACAATCAGTAAAATAAAATAGCAAATTGTGCCTGATTTGCTGGGACCAGAGTACATGGTGTGTATATGTATGACTAGCTCTCAATGATGACGTAAGAAATATGGTCATTTATGTAATCTGGTCCCAGCAAACCAGGCACAAATCTGCTGTTTTATTTGCATACGCATCAAGTGGCGGGTTGGCTGGCACGGTGCGCAAGCAGTAATAAGTAATAATTTCGCCCCCAAGTAATAATTTAGATCCCTTTTTAGTTTTTCAAAGAAAAATAAATCATGATCTACAATATATCTACATCGATAAAACTGTATTTCTTATATAGATAGACTAGGTGTTTACATGCATAAAGTAGATAGGTAGCAAATAGTTACACCTAATAATTAGACATTTCAAACGTTCCTTCACAGAGATACTGAGATTCCACAGTTTACAGAATAATTATACTGTATAACATATTTTAATTCAGTT
>NC_139704.1:49754858-49772358 GCF_964188405.1 Protomyctophum parallelum | reverse complement strand
ACTGTGTTTTCACATCTCAGACTCTGTGTAGTGTGTACCAAATGGAACCTTATAATTTGGTTCCGTCATGTTGTACACTCTGCAGATTATAAACTGTGATTAATTCTAATCTCTTTGATTGTAAACGGCACGGCATTTATAAAACCAGTGGTTCTCTCAACCAGTGGTCCTTGAGGGGGGGGGGGGGGGGGGGGGTTTCCAGGTGGTCCCCAGTTAAACTTAACCCATTCTGACCGGGCACCCATTTTGGTGTCGGCATCATGTCGTGCTTTAGCTATTGAAAAATAGCAGATCTACAAGCTCATATCGCGCCACCGAGTGGCGCGATACGAGCTTGTAGGTCTGCTATTTTTTGAAAAATCGAAGAACGACTGACATTTTTTTAAATCTGATCTCAGGTCAGAATGGGTTCATCAGACCCAGTGTTTGTCCGGCGGAAACCTCGTATGAATCTGATCTCAGGTCAGAATGGGTTAAACATGATGGAGAGTTAATTAGTAACCACATGGACCCTTTTAGAGACCTTTTTAACTCTTGAGAGTGTAAAATGAAACCCAATGATGGACCCGTAATACAGCATGGCATTATTGAACAACAACAACATATTACATGTTTTGGGTCTGAGAGGCTTTAACCCATTCTGACCTGAGATCAGATTCATACCAGGTTTCCACTGGACACCCACTGGTCTGATGAACCCATTCTGACCTGAGATCAGATTCATACGAGGTTTCCACTGGACACACACTGGTCTGATTAACCCATTCTGACCTGAGATCAGATTCATACGAGGTTTCCACTGGACACACACTGGTCTGATTAACCCATTCTGACCTGAGATCAGATTCATACCAGGTTTCCACTGGACACACACTGGTCTGATGAACCCATTCTGACCTGAGATCAGATTCATACGAGGTTACCACTGGACACACACTGGTCTGATTAACCCATTCTGACCTGAGATCAGATTCATACGAGGTTACCACTGGACACACACTGGTCTGATTAAAAATAATATCAGACCTACAAGCGCACCGAGTGCCGCGCTATGAGCTTGTATAGGTCTGCTATTTTTCAATAGTTAAAGTATAACATGCTGCTTAATTAAAACACCAAAATGCATAATGGAAGAAAAGAAAAATCACACCCGTGTGAAGTGAGGGGCGCTCCTATCATCGGACGTCATCCTTTAATTCATTGTAGATTTGCTCGTCCACATAATGACGTAGAAATCCTCCATTCATTGTCAATGAATGGCATGTGATGTTTGTGTTAGGACAAGAATCTACACCAGAGGTGGGCCACTTTGACGATGGTGAGGGCCAATATATTTCCACACTCACTCAAGAGGGGCCACAGTGCATATTACTGTCGTAGCAAAAAATAGCTGATCTACAAGCTCAAAAGGCGTCGCGCTGCGACGCCTTTTGAGCTTGTAGATCAGCTATTTTTGCTATATTTCAATTGAGAACCTGAATAATTCTAGTATGATGTCAACTTTATGAACTGTTAACATAACTACATTGGGCACAAAAAGACTAACATTTTAATACTAGTCATTAAGTACTAACCTTTTAACACTAGTCATGAAGTAATTAAAGCGAGTTTGGAATTGTAAACAGCTGAAATAAATACTATAATCAGTATTCTGATATTAACATGCGGGCCGCATTAACCCATTCTGAACGGGCACCCATTTTGGTGTCAGCATCATGTTATGCTTTAGCTATTTAAAAATAGCAGATCTACAAGCTCGTATCGCGCCACCGAGTGGCGCGATACGAGCTTGTAGGTCTGCTATTTTTGAAAAATCGAAAAGAGCGACTGACATTTTTAGAATCTGATCTCAGGTCAGAATGGGTTCATCAGACCAGTGTGTGTCCGGCGGAAACCTCGTATGAATCTGATCTCAGGTCAGAATGGCTTAAGTGAAGGTGGGGGCCGCATGTGGCCCCCGGGCCGCCAGTCGTCCCCCCCCCCCTGATCTACACTATGGCTGAATATAGGCGCTCAAAAATCACACCTGTGTGAATGAATGAATTAATTAATGAATGAATTAATTAATGAATGAATGAATGATCTCATTCTGTATTGACATATTATAATACTTTTGTCCAGGGTGTCTGCAATGCAGGCTTAGGCAAGTCAGATTTAACATTAATACCTTTGTATGTATATTTAATATTGTTGTGTTTGTGTTTGTGTTTAACCCATTCTGAACGGGCACCCATTTTGGTGTTAGCATCATGTTATGCTTTAGCTATTGAAAAATAGCAGATCTACAAGCTCATATCGCGCCACCGAGTGGCGCGCTACGAGCTTGTAGGTCTGCTATTTTTTTTTAAATCGAAGAACGACTGACATTTTTTAGAATCTGATCTCAGGTCAGAATGGGTTCATCAGACCAGTGTGTGTCCAGTGGAAACCTCGTATGAATCTGATCTCAGGTCAGAATGGGTTAAACGCACACTGAAAGCTGGACGTAGGAGGGGCTACTATAGTTCCCTTTAATAATGGACCTTTGACATTAAAAGATTTGAAAACCAGTAAAACCACTGATTTTAACCCATTTAGACCTGAGGCTGTTAAAAAGGTTTCTGTGTCAGTTGGTGCTCAACCTTTTCCATGTCAAGGACCCCCAGAATTATCAGTATTTGACCGAGGACCCCTATCTGAAAATATGTTCTTGAGTTAAAAAAAAACGTTCACTGTGAAAGAATATATATTCAAAGATTTGCGACACATTTTAACAAAAATAGCAGATCTACAAGCTCATAGCGTGTATATCTGGCTATTTTTCAATAGCTATAAAGTATAACATAATGCTTACAACACAAAGGGTTCCTGTTCCTGTCTCTATTTGACAGCGTAATTGGTCTCCGTAGAAAGCCGTCTCTTGAACCTGTCAGTTTAAGGTCAGGCCCAGATGTCATCCCCACGGTAAAGTGAGGTAAACATCAAAGGATTGACACCCAAATGAAAATGATTTAACCCCTCGTCGTCCCCGAGTTCTTCTGTTGAAACGCCGTCGGTTTCCGATGACAGTAAAAAAAAATCTACAGCCCTGCTTGAACTTATGAGGACAGGGAGGGAAGCTAAGCCACTTCACCATATGTGACAGAATGTCAACACGTTTAGAGAGAGAGACCTGTTTGCTGGAATGCTGTAAGCTACACACACACACACACACACACACACACACACACACACACACACACACACACACACACACACACACACACACACACACACACACACAGGTTGGGCGTACAGTTGTGTAAACATTTAGTTTATTACCGTCGTGTTATTAATCAGACCAGTGTGTGTCCAGTGGAAACCTCGTATGAATCTGGTCTCAGGTCAGAATGGGTTAATACAGAATTCTAGGGGTCAACAGAAGTCGGTTTGACACTGGTTCTGGCCCCATGCAGGGCCAGTAGATTCTAGGGGCCAACAGAAGTCTGTCTGACACTGGTTCTGGCCACAGGGCCAGTAGATTCTAGGGGCCAACAGAAGTCGGTTTGACACTGGTTCTGGCCACAGGGCCAGTAGATTCTAGGGGCCAACAGAAGTCTGTCTGACACTGGTTCTGGCCACAGGGCCAGTAGATTCTAGGGGTCAACAGAAGTCGGTCTGACACTGGTTCTGGCCACAGGGCCAGTAGATTCTAGGGGTCAACAGAAGTCTGTCTGACACTGGTTCTGGCCACAGGGCCAGTAGATTCTAGGGGTCAACAGAAGTCGGTTTGACACTGGTTCTGGCCACAGGGCCAGTAGATTCTAGGGGTCAACAGAAGTCGGTTTGACACTGGTTCTGGCCACAGGGCCAGTAGATTCTAGGGGCCAACAGAAGTCGGTCTGACACTGGTTCTGGCCACAGGGCCAGTAGATTCTAGGGTCAACAGAAGTCGGTCTGACACTGGTTCTGGCCACAGGGCCAGTAGATTCTAGGGGCCAACAGAAGTCGGTCTGACACTGGTTCTGGCCACAGGGCCAGTAGATTCTAGGGTCAACAGAAGTCGGTCTGACACTGGTTCTGGCCACAGGGCCAGTAGATTCTAGGGGTCAACAGAAGTCGGTCTGGTTCTGGCCACAGGGCCAGTAGATTCTAGGGTCAACAGAAGTCGGTTTGACACTGGTTCTGGCCACAGGGCCAGTAGATTCTAGGGTCAACAGAAGTCGGTTTGACACTGGTTCTGGCCACAGGGCCAGTAGATTCTAGGGGCCAACAGAAGTCGGTTTGACACTGGTTCTTGGCCACAGGGCCAGTAGATTCTAGGGGCCAACAGAAGTCGGTTTGACACTGGTTCTGGCCACAGGGCCAGTAGATTCTAGGGTCAACAGAAGTCGGTCTGACACTGGTTCTGGCCACAGGGCCAGTAGATTCTAGGGGTCAACAGAAGTCGGTCTGGTTCTGGCCACAGGGCCAGTAGATTCTAGGGTCAACAGAAGTCGGTTTGACACTGGTTCTGGCCACAGGGCCAGTAGATTCTAGGGTCAACAGAAGTCGGTTTGACACTGGTTCTGGCCACAGGGCCAGTAGATTCTAGGGGTCAACAGAAGTCGGTTTGACACTGGTTCTTGGCCACAGGGCCAGTAGATTCTAGGGGCCAACAGAAGTCGGTTTGACACTGGTTCTGGCCACAGGGCCAGTAGATTCTAGGGGTCAACAGAAGTCGGTTTGACACTGGTTCTTGGCCACAGGGCCAGTAGATTCTAGGGGCCAACAGAAGTCTGTTTGACACTGGTTCTGGCCACAGGGCCAGTAGATTCTAGGGGCCAACAGAAGTCGGTTTGACACTGGTTCTGGCCACAGGGCCAGTAGATTCTAGGGGTCAACAGAAGTCTGTCTGACACTGGTTCTGGCCACAGGGCCAGTAGATTCTAGGGGCCAACAGAAGTCGGTTTGACACTGGTTCTGGCCCCAGGGCCAGTAGATTCTAGGGGCCAACAGAAGTCGGTCTGACACTGGTTCTGGCCACAGGGCCAGTAGATTCTAGGGGCCAACAGAAGTCGGTTTGACACTGGTTCTGGCCACAGCTTCAGTAGATTCTAGGGGTCAACAGAAGTCGGTTTGACACTGGTTCTGGCCACAGGGCCAGTAGATTCTAGGGGCCAACAGAAGTCGGTTTGACACTGGTTCTGGCCACAGGGCCAGTAGATTCTAGGGGTCAACAGAAGTCGGTTTGACACTGGTTCTGGCCACAGGGCCAGTAGATTCTAGGGGCCAACAGAAGTCGGTTTGACACTGGTTCTGGCCACAGGGCCAGTAGATTCTAGGGGTCAACAGAAGTCGGTTTGACACTGGTTCTGGCCACAGGGCCAGTAGATTCTAGGGGTCAACAGAAGTCGGTTTGACACTGGTTCTGGCCACAGGGCCAGTAGATTCTAGGGGTCAACAGAAGTCGGTCTGACACTGGTTCTGGCCACAGGGCCAGTAGATTCTAGGGGTCAACAGAAGTCGGTTTGACACTGGTTCTGGCCACAGGGCCAGTAGATTCTAGGGGTCAACAGAAGTCGGTCTGACACTGGTTCTGGCCACAGGGCCAGTAGATTCTAGGGGCCAACAGAAGTCGGTCTGACACTGGTTCTGGCCACAGGGCCAGTAGATTCTAGGGGCCAACAGAAGTCGGTTTGACACTGGTTCTGGCCACAGGGCCAGTAGATTCTAGGGGTCAACAGAAGTCGGTTTGACACTGGTTCTGGCCACAGGGCCAGTAGATTCTAGGGGTCAACAGAAGTCGGTTTGACACTGGTTCTGGCCACAGGGCCAGTAGATTCTAGGGGCCAACAGAAGTCGGTTTGACACTGGTTCTGGCCACAGGGCCAGTAGATTCTAGGGGTCAACAGAAGTCGGTTTGACACTGGTTCTGGCCACAGGGCCAGTAGATTCTAGGGGCCAACAGAAGTCGGTTTGACACTGGTTCTGGCCACAGGGCCAGTAGATTCTAGGGGCCAACAGAAGTCGGCCTGACACTGGTTCTGGCCACAGGGCCAGTAGATTCTAGGGGCCAACAGAAGTCGGTTTGACACTGGTTCTGGCCACAGGGCCAGTAGATTCTAGGGGCCAACAGAAGTCGGTTTGACACTGGTTCTGGCCCCAGGGCCAGTAGATTCTAGGGGCCAACAGAAGTCGGTCTGGTTCTGGCAGCAGTAGCCAGTAGCTCTGCATATAGATTGTTATGGTTGATCTGTAGTGTGTGTACTGTGGACACCTTGGCTGCTTGGTTAACCCATTCTGACCTGAGATCAGATTCATACGAGGTTTCCGCCGGACACACACTGGTCCTGATGAACCCATTCTGACCTGAGATCAGATTCTAAAAATGTCAGTCGCTCTTCGATTTTTCAAAAATAGCAGACCTACAAGCTCGTATCGCGCCACTCGGTGGCGCGATATGAGCTTGTAGATCTGCTATTTTTCAGTAGCTAAAGCACGACATGATGCCAACACCAAAATGGGTGCCCGTTCAGAATGGGTTAAATGTTAAAACATTTGGAAAACGCAGATCTACAAGCTCATAGCGCGGCACTCGGTGCCACGCTATGAGCTTGTAGATTTGCTATTTCTTTTCGATAAATGTGGCGCAAATCTTTGAATATATATTCTTTCAGAGCGAACGTTTTTAACTCAAATCTTTGCTTCTTAGTTCCAGGGACCCCCATCTGACAATATGTTGTTCCAGGCTGGAACAACATATTGTCAGATGGGGGTCGGCGGCCAATTACATATATTTGTGGGAGTCCTTGACATGAAATTGTTTGAGAACGACTGACATCAGAAACATGTGGATTTCAGAAAACTGTCAGGATTTAGAAGACTTTTTTTTAAATTTCGACGTCAGGCCTAAATGTAAAAAAATTCCTTATCACACAAAGAGTTGGCAGTATCTCTCTGAACCCCCTAGGGGTCCCAGACCCCCCGTTGATGAAGCAATGATTACTGTCACACTATAGAGCTATTTAACACTGTCACTGAACACACACTCTATAGCAACTAGGCACAACAAAACAGTTTTAAGGACATGTCACAACAATGCAACTCCTTGCAACTGCCATTGTAGATAAGATACTGGTTGCGTGCAACAACCTACAGGTGCAACCATTTATGTTGCAAGGAATTGCCTGGCAATTCACTGGTGTGGTTAACTTAACTTTGGGCCCTAAACTTTAGGGCACTCTCTGAGTTTTAGAGTAGAAACGCGTATGGTACTATTGTCAAATGTTGAAATGCTTTTTTCCGCTATAGACTTCTCCCAGGAATGAATCAAGTGTCTTCTCTTAACCCATTTAAAAATGGCTTCTAAATCCTAATGTTTCTTCTATGGTGTCAGTGGTGCTGCAACCTTCTTCATGTCAAGGACTAACCCAGAATTATCTGTATTTGGCCGCGGACCCCCATCTGAATATATGTAGTTATACAGGGACCCCCCCCCCAGAAGCAAAGTTTTGAGCTGAAAACGTTCAATCTGAAAGAATATATATTCAAAGATTTGTGCCACATTTTTCAAAAATAGCAGACCTACAAGCTCGTAGCGCGGCACTCGGTGCCGCGCTACGAGCTTGTAGATCTGCTATTTTTCAATAGCTAAAGTATAACATAATGCTTAAAACACCAAAAGGGGTTCCCGTTCAGAATGGGATAAAAGTATATGTTGTTGCAGAACATATAAACAGAAGCCAGTTACTCTGACACAAACACACTGTTAATTATTTGCATTCACACTTACAGTAGAGGAGTTGTGACAAATTATGACATTTTACACAATGATTAATTGTCACACAATTTAAAGATACATTTTATTTTGCGTTTTTTGCCTTGTATTGATAAAGTACAGTAACTAGACAGGAAAGGGGGGGGGGAGATGGGGAGTGACTCGAGGCAAAGGCCGCCGGGCTTCGGGATTCGAACCCGCGACACGCCGTCCGGCTGGCTTGGCAGCCTATAGGTGCCCAGACGGCTGAGCTAACCGTCTGGCTGGTTTGGCAGCCTATAGGTGCCCAGACGGCTGAGCTAACCGTCCGGCTGGCTTGGCAGCCTATCGGTGCCCAGACGGCTGAGCCGACCGTCCGGCTGGCTTGGCAGCCTATCGGTGCCCAGACGGCTGAGCTGACCGTCCAGGCCCACAATTAACATTTAGATCGTGTCAAAGGTCAAAGGTCATGTCTCACCTGCAGTAAACACAGTGGCCCTTTTTGAAACTAGCTC
Source organism: Protomyctophum parallelum (assembly GCF_964188405.1). Lineage (NCBI taxonomy): Eukaryota > Metazoa > Chordata > Actinopteri > Myctophiformes > Myctophidae > Protomyctophum > Protomyctophum parallelum. The sequence continues at coordinate 49,764,147 of NC_139704.1, read as the reverse complement.
CTCGCCACTCGCCCTACACACTTCCACTCTCCCTACACACTTCCACTCTCCCTACACACTTCCACCCGCCCTACACACTTCCACTCTCCCTACACACTTCCACTCTCCCTACACACTTCCACTCGCCCTACACACTTCCACTCTCCCTACACACTTCCACTCTCCCTACACACTTCCACTCGCCCTACACACTTCCACTCTCCCTACACACTTCCACTCGGCCTACACACTTCCACTCTCCCTACACACTTCCACTCTCCCTACACACTTCCACCCGCCCTACACACTTCCACTCTCCCTACACACTTCCACCCGCCCTACACACTTCCACCCGCCCTACACACTTCCACTCTCCCTACACACTTCCACCCGCCCTACACACTTCCACTCTCCCTACACACTTCCACCCGCCCTACACACTTCCACTCTCCCTACACACTTCCACCCGCCCTACACACTTCCACTCTCCCTACACACTTCCACCCGCCCTACACACTTCCACTCTCCCTACACACTTCCACTCTGTCTGAGCAGAGATCAGGGGTGGGCAACTTTGACGATGGAGAGGGCCACTATATTTCCACTCTCCCTACACACTTCCACTCTCCCTACACACTTCCACTCTCCCTACACACTTCCACTCGCCCTACACACTTCCACTCTCCCTACACACTTCCACTCTCCCTACACACTTCCACTCTCCCTACACACTTCCACTCGCCCTACACACTTCCACTCTCCCTACACACTTCCACTCTCCCTACACACTTCCACTCTCCCTACACACTTCCACTCTCCCTACACACTTCCACTCTCCCTACACACTTCCACTCTCCCTACACACTTCCACTCTCCCTACACACTTCCACTCTCCCTACACACTTCCACTCTCCCTACACACTTCCACTCGCCCTACACACTTCCACTCGCCCTACACACTTCCACTCTCCCTACACACTTCCACTCTCCCTACACACTTCCACTCTCCCTACACACTTCCACTCTCCCTACACACTTCCACTCTCCCTACACACTTCCACTCTGTCTGAGCATAGATCAGGGGTGGGCAACTTTGACGATGGAGAGGGCCACTATATTTCCACACTCACTCCCTAGGGCCATATATTACTGTCGTAGCAAAAATAGCCGATCTACAAGCTCAAAACGCGTCGCAGCGTTATATTCGAATTGGAATCCTGAAAATGTACTTTTTAATGTCATTTCAAATGCCTTTAATTATACGTGTGTTGAGCATTGAGCTACTAATTTAGACTGAAGTAATTAAAGCAGGTCATGTTGTGGAATTGTAAACAGCTGGAACCAACATTATATCAGTATTCTGACATTAACCTGAGGGCCGCATTAAGTGAAGGTGGGGGGCCGCATGTGGCCCCCGGGCCGCCAGTTGCCCACCCCTGGCATAGATATATAAATACGCAATGCAATGCAATGCAAGTGGATGGGAGGGGGATTCCAGTGCCGTCTCTATTGTTTATATATCTATGCTCAAACCGAGTGGAAGTGTGTAGGGCGAGTGGCGAGGAGACAGGATCACCTGACACCAACTTTGACCTGTAGGTCAAGATTCAGTTTTTCCCCTGAGCAAGCAGGCAAGCAGGCAAGCTCTTAGCTAATTGGTTTAAAATGTACATAGTGCAGCTTTAATGTTGGATTCATATATCGCTCTGTAATCTTCAAACGCCACTTAAATCGTTGCTATTTTGGTGAACGTTGTGCCCAGAATAGGGATGCTGGGGGTAAGTTGTGCCCAGAATAGGGATGCTGGGGGTAAGTTGTGCCCAGAATAGGGATGCTGGGGGTAAGTTGTGCCCAGAATAGGGATGCTGGGGGTAAGTTGTGCCCAGAATAGGGATGCTGGGGGTAAGTTGTGCCCAGAATAGGGATGCTGGGGGTAAGTTGTGCCCAGAATAGGGATGCTGGGGGTAAGTTGTGCCCAGAATAGGGATGCTGGGGGTAAGTGAATTATGTGAAAGAAATAATGTGTACATTCATATAGTTTATAATAGGCTAAAAGGTCAAAGATCATTGGCCCAAGCAGGGGCCTCCACACAGAACCAAATGATGAGCGTGCGTGCGTGCGTGTGTGTGCGTGCGTGCGTGCGTGCGTGCGTGCGTCTGTGTGTTTGACTGTGTGCATGCTTGGTTTGGTGAGTGGGCTGGTGAGTTGTAATGCACATAGTAAAGCATTTTGGATAAAGGCAACTTTATAAACGCACCGTATTGCTTGTGCGCGCGTGCATGCGTCTGTGCGTCTGTGTGTTTGACTGTGTGAGACGTGCGTACGTGTGTGTGTGTGTGTGTGTGTGTGTGTGTGTGTGTGTGTGTGTGCTGACTGTGCTCGCGTGCGTGCCTGGGTTGGTGAGTGGGTTGTAATGCACACAGTAATGCATTTTTGAGAAAGGCAACTTCATAATCGCACCGTGTTTACAGTGGTGAAAGTGAGAGTAGCCAGGCCTGCCTCGGCCTGGTGTTGTCATGTAGAGTTGTACTGTACTGTACTGTAGCTACAGTTTCCTTCCCTGAGGCAGCGGTGGCCGAACGGTTTGCGGAGCGGTCTTGACATCGTGAAGGTCGCTATAGTTCGTATCCCCGGACCGGCACGTTAAAATAACCACCGCTGAAGTGCCCTTGAGCAAGGCATTGAAACCTCTACCATGAAATGTTCTATATGAGCAGGGCCTGGCTGTAAACAAGTTCTTGAGCTTAGTCCAGTTTACCCTGCAGGGTAAACATAGTACCTTTCCTTTCCTTAGTCCAGTTACCCTGGGTAAACATAGTACCTTTCCTTTCCTTAGTCCAGTTACCCTGGGTAAACATAGTACCTTTCCTTTCCTTAGTCCAGTTACCCTGGGTAAACATAGTACCTTTCCTTTCCTTAGTCCAGTTACCCTGGGTAAACATGGTACCTTTCCTTTCCTTAGTCCAGTTACCCTGGGTAAACATAGTACCTTTCCTTTCCTTAGTCCAGTTACCCTGGGTAAACATAGTACCTTTCCTTTCCTTAGTCCAGTTACCCTGGGTAAACATGGTACCTTTCCTTTCCTTAGTCCAGTTACCCTGGGTAAACATAGTACCTTTCCTTTCCTTAGTCCAGTTACCCTGGGTAAACATAGTACCTTTCCTTTCCTTAGTCCAGTTACCCTGCAGGGTAAACATAGTACCTTTCCTTTCCTTAGTCCAGTTACCCTGGGTAAACATAGTACCTTCCCTTTCCTTAGTCCAGTTACCCTGGGTAAACATAGTACCTTTCCTTTCCTTAGTCCAGTTACCCTGGGTAAACATAGTACCTTTCCTTTCCTTAGTCCAGTTACCCTGGGTAAACATGGTACCTTTCCTTTCCTTAGTCCAGTTACCCTGGGTAAACATAGTACCTTTCCTTTCCTTAGTCCAGTTACCCTGGGTAAACATAGTACCTTTCCTTTCCTTAGTCCAGTTACCCTGCAGGGTAAACATAGTACCTTTCCTTTCCTTAGTCCAGTTACCCTGGGTAAACATAGTACCTTTCCTTTCCTTAGTCCAGTTACCCTGGGTAAACATAGTACCTTTCCTTTCCTTAGTCCAGTTACCCTGGGTAAACATAGTACCTTTCCTTTCCTTAGTCCAGTTACCCTGGGTAAACATAGTACCTTTCCTTTCCTTTCCTACTGTAGGTACAGTTTCCTTCCCTCTGGACTCTCTGACGGCGGTAGAACTAGTCGGAGTTCATTCTAGTCGGGAGGGAGGGAGGGATGGAGGGAGGGAGGGAGGGATGGATGGACGGAGTTCCTGGGATTCCACAGACACCCTGTGAGTCATTAGGACAGGAGGAAGGACATTAGGACACAAGGGGCGTGAGGACACCATAGAGCATTAGGACACAAGGGCATTAGGAGGACACAGGGGGGCGTGAGGACACAAGGACGTTTTAGGACAGACACTTAATGCAGTTAGGGAGGAAGGGGATAATATCTCCATTGTTCTCTTATGAGGCCTTGTGTTAACTTCATCTCGGCTCCCTGCTGCTTGAATGTGCTCATAAAGACCTGTGTTGCTGTCAGCTCCTCCTCTGTCTGTCAGTCACTGACGAGGTGAAAATAATTATGAGACAACGTTGAACTGTTTGTCTTACACACACACGCGAGCGCGTGCACACGCACGCACACACACACGCACACACACGCGCACACACTTTGTGTGAGTGCGAGTGAGTGACAGTGACAAGTAAAAATGTTTGCTCTCTCTCTCTCTCTCTCTCTCTCTCAGTTAACATAGTTGAGTTGAAATGCTGTTGTTAAATACTTAAACCCTGGTGAACGGAGTCCCCCAGGGCTCTGTATTAGAGACCATTATTAACACATTCTGAACGGGAACCCCTTTTGGTGTTATTATTATAATTATTATGTTATAATTTAGCTATTGAAAAATAGCAGATCTACAAGCTTGTAGGTCTGCTATTTTTTGAAAAATCGAAGAACGACTGACATAGAAACATAGCTTTTTTTCAGAAAACTGTCAGGATGTAGAAGACATTTTTTAGAACCTGATCTCGGGTCGGAATGGGTTAAAGACCTGAGGCCCATTCTGGTCTACAAAGGCCTTCCGAGTCAGTAGTTCTCACGTTGTCAAGATATATTGAAATGTTATTTCCTTTAGAGGATAGCCCCTTTATATATATTTTTTTATCCCACGATTTTGTAACCCATTTTTCACCCCTGTGTCAATCATCTAATGTGATCCTGGGCTCTACACACCCTCCACCAACCTAGTCCCCATATATGGGGGACAAGGGGAGAGCAACCTAGTCCCCATATATGGGGGACAAGGGGAGACCAACCTAGTCCCCATATATGGGGGACAAGGGGAGACCAACCTAGTCCCCATATATGGGGGACAAGGGGAGACCAACCAAGTCCCCATATATGGGGGACAAGGGGAGACCAACCAAGTCCCCATATATGGGGGACAAGGGGAGACCAACCAAGTCCCCATATATGGGGGACAAGGGGAGACCAACCTAGTCCCCATATATGGGGGACAAGGGGAGAGCAACGGACTTGAACTCATGCTTCCTTCATGCCTGAGTGTCCAAGTTGCTCCTTTACACCTGACAGGGGGGAGTTTCCCTGGTTGGACGTAGCGCGTGGAAGGAACACGTTATTCCAACCAGTTCCTTTCCCCTCCATCAGGCGCCCCGGCTGGCCAGGGGGAGGCAGTTTATTGACCAGTTCCTTTCCCCTCCATCAGGCGCCCCGGCTGGCCAGGGGGAGGCAGTATAGAGACCAGTTCCTTTCCCCTCCATCAGGCGCCCCGGCTGGCCAGGGGGAGGCAGTATAGAGACCAGTTCCTTTCCCCTCCATCAGGCGCCCCGGCTGGCCAGGGGGAGGCAGTATAGAGACCAGTTCCTTTCCCCTCCATCAGGCGCCCCGGCTGGCCAGGGGGAGGCAGTTTAGAGACCAGTTCCTTTCCCCTCCATCAGGCGCCCCGGCTGGCCAGGGGGAGGCAGTATAGAGACCAGTTCCTTTCCCCTCCATCAGGCGCCCCGGCTGGCCAGGGGGAGGCAGTATAGAGACCAGTTCCTTTCCCCTCCATCAGGCGCCCCGGCTGGCCAGGGGGAGGCAGTATAGAGACCAGTTCCTTTCCCCTCCATCAGGCGCCCCGGCTGGCCAGGGGGAGGCAGTATAGAGACCAGTTCCTTTCCCCTCCATCAGGCGCCCCGGCTGACCAGGGGGAGGCAGTATAGAGACCAGTTCCTTTCCCCTCCATCAGGCGCCCCGGCTGGCCAGGGGGAGGCAGTATAGAGACCAGTTCCTTTCCCCTCCATCAGGCGCCCCGGCTGGCCAGGGGGAGGCAGTTTAGAGACCAGTTCCTTTCCCCTCCATCAGGCGCCCCGGCTGGCCAGGGGGAGGCAGTATAGAGACCAGTTCCTTTCCCCTCCATCAGGCGCCCCGGCTGGCCAGGGGGAGGCAGTATAGAGACCAGTTCCTTTCCCCTCCATCAGGCGCCCCGGCTGGCCAGGGGGAGGCAGTATAGAGACCAGTTCCTTTCCCCTCCATCAGGCGCCCCGGCTGGCCAGGGGGAGGCAGTATAGAGACCAGTTCCTTTCCCCTCCATCAGGCGCCCCGGCTGACCAGGGGGAGGCAGTATAGAGACCAGTTCCTTTCCCCTCCATCAGGCGCCCCGGCTGGCCAGGGGGAGGCAGTATAGAGACCAGTTCCTTTCCCCTCCATCAGGCGCCCCGGCTGGCCAGGGGGAGGCAGTATAGAGACCAGTTCCTTTCCCCTCCATCAGGCGCCCCGGCTGGCCAGGGGGAGGCAGTATAGAGACCAGTTCCTTTCCCCTCCATCAGGCGCCCCGGCTGGCCAGGGGGAGGCAGTATAGAGACCAGTTCCTTTCCCCTCCATCAGGCGCCCCGGCTGGCCAGGGGGAGGCAGTATAGAGACCAGTTCCTTTCCCCTCCATCAGGCGCCCCGGCTGGCCAGGGGGAGGCAGTATAGAGACCAGTTCCTTTCCCCTCCATCAGGCGCCCCGGCTGGCCAGGGGGAGGCAGTATAGAGACCAGTTCCTTTCCCCTCCATCAGGCGCCCCGGCTGGCCAGGGGGAGGCAGTATAGAGACCAGTTCCTTTCCCCTCCATCAGGCGCCCCGGCTGGCCAGGGGGAGGCAGTATAGAGACCAGTTCCTTTCCCCTCCATCAGGCGCCCCGGCTGGCCAGGGGGAGGCAGTATAGAGACCAGTTCCTTTCCCCTCCATCAGGCGCCCCGGCTGGCCAGGGGGAGGCAGTATAGAGACCAGTTCCTTTCCCCTCCATCAGGCGCCCCGGCTGGCCAGGGGGAGGCAGTATAGAGACCAGTTCCTTTCCCCTCCATCAGGCGCCCCGGCTGGCCAGGGGGAGGCAGTATAGAGACCAGTTCCTTTCCCCTCCATCAGGCGCCCCGGCTGGCCAGGGGGAGGCAGTATAGAGACCAGTTCCTTTCCCCTCCATCAGGCGCCCCGGCTGGCCAGGGGGAGGCAGTATAGAGACCAGTTCCTTTCCCCTCCATCAGGCGCCCCGGCTGGCCAGGGGGAGGCAGTATAGAGACCAGTTCCTTTCCCCTCCATCAGGCGCCCCGGCTGGCCAGGGGGAGGCAGTATAGAGACCAGTTCCTTTCCCCTCCATCAGGCGCCCCGGCTGGCCAGGGGGAGGCAGTATAGAGACCAGTTCCTTTCCCCTCCATCAGGCGCCCCGGCTGGCCAGGGGGAGGCAGTATAGAGACCAGTTCCTTTCCCCTCCATCAGGCGCCCCGGCTGGCCAGGGGGAGGCAGTATAGAGACCAGTTCCTTTCCCCTCCATCAGGCGCCCCGGCTGGCCAGGGGGAGGCAGTATAGAGACCAGTTCCTTTCCCCTCCATCAGGCGCCCCGGCTGGCCAGGGGGAGGCAGTATAGAGACCAGTTCCTTTCCCCTCCATCAGGCGCCCCGGCTGGCCAGGGGGAGGCAGTATAGAGACCAGTTCCTTTCCCCTCCATCAGGCGCCCCGGCTGGCCAGGGGGAGGCAGTATAGAGACCAGTTCCTTTCCCCTCCATCAGGCGCCCCGGCTGGCCAGGGGGAGGCAGTATAGAGACCAGTTCCTTTCCCCTCCATCAGGCGCCCCGGCTGGCCAGGGGGAGGCAGTATAGAGACCAGTTCCTTTCCCCTCCATCAGGCGCCCCGGCTGGCCAGGGGGAGGCAGTATAGAGACCAGTTCCTTTCCCCTCCATCAGGCGCCCCGGCTGGCCAGGGGGAGGCAGTATAGAGACCAGTTCCTTTCCCCTCCATCAGGCGCCCCGGCTGGCCAGGGGGAGGCAGCCCCTTGAACTGTGTCATCTCGTTTTAGAGGGGGTCCTCGGGGCACAACACAATGAATACAGTACATAGACAAAACAATACATTAACCCATTCTGACCTGAGATCAGATTCATACGAGGTTTCCACTGGACACACACTAGTCTGATTAACCCATTCTGACCTGAGATCAGATTATAAAAATGACAGTCGTTCTTCGATTTTTAAAAAAATAGCAGAACTACAAGCTCATATCGCGCCACTCGGTGGCGCGCTATGAGCTTGTAGGTCTGCTATTTTTCAATAGCTAAAGCATAACATGATGCTGACACCAAAATGGGTGCCCGTTCAGAATGTCGACACAGAACAATACATTTTACAACATCAACAAATCTCTCTTTGAGATCAATTACATCATTTAATATTTTCAAGGCTTCTTCGCTTGTAGTCCTTAAACCCATTTGTACTTGGAGTGAGGTGTGTACTTTGAATGCTTGATTATTCTTTTTATACTTTATCTTTATTTTTTTATTATTTTCATTATTATCACTATTAGTATTGTGTTGGGTGTTTCAGTGCAGTTGCTTCTGGTCTTGATCTCAAAGAGACAGACAAGTTGTACCAAGATAAAAGAAATGTACAAGATTTACAAGCCTGGTGGAGAGAGAGACTGTTCAGCTGTCTGTCTGTCTGTCTGTCTGTCTGTCTGTCTGTCTGTCTGTCTGTCTGTCTGTCTGTCTGTCTGTCTGTCTGTCTGTCTGTCTGTCTGTCTGTCTGTCTGTCTGTCTGTCTGTCTGTCTGTCTGCCTGGTGGAGAGAGAGACTGTTCAGCTGTCTGTCTGTCTGCCTGGTGGGGAGAGAGACTGTTCAGCTGTCTGTCTGTCTGCCTGGTGGAGATAGAGACTGTTCAGCTGTCTGTCTGCCTGGTGGAGAGAGAGACTGTTCAGCTGTCTGTCTGTCTGCCTGGTGGAGATAGAGACTGTTCAGCTGTCTGCCTGCCTGGTGGGGAGAGAGACTGTTCAGCTGTCTGTCTGTCTGCCTGGTGGAGATAGAGACTGTTCAGCTGTCTGTCTGCCTGGTGGAGAGAGAGACTGTTCAGCTGTCTGTCTGTCTGCCTGGTGGAGAGAGAGACTGTTCAGCTGTCTGTCTGTCTGCCTGGTGGAGAGAGAGACTGTTCAGCTGTCTGTCTGTCTGCCTGGTGGAGAGAGAGACTGTTCAGCTGTCTGTCTGTCTGCCTGGTGGGGAGAGAGACTGTTCAGCTGTCTGTCTGTCTGCCTGGTGGAGAGAGAGACTGTTCAGCTGTCTGTCTGTCTGCCTGGTGGAGAGAGAGACTGTTCAGCTGTCTGTCTGTCTGCCTGGCATAGACGGTTCAAAAGGATATGAGGGTTAGAGTCAGAGTTAGATCCACCTAGTGGTTGGTTTGTTAGCAGAAACCATCCCTGACGTTCACCACAAAGCCATCTGTGACATCACTACATGATGACCAATCAC
>NC_139704.1:49699858-49749858 GCF_964188405.1 Protomyctophum parallelum | reverse complement strand
AGTGATTAGAAAGTTGTACCACTTAAACCCTATAGCATCCCTATAAGGGTATGCGCGTGACATCATCATCAAACCAGGAAGTTATGCAGGAATGCCTAATGAGTGGCAAATAACTACTTTCTGGCCTCGACAGCCCCATACATCCACACAGTAAAGTCCTATCTGATTGACAGCCCCATACATCCACACAGTAAAGTCCTATCTGATTGACAGCCCCATACATCCACACAGTAAAGTCCTATCTGATTGACAGCCCCATACATCCACACAGTAAAGTCCTATCTGATTGACAGCCCCATACATCCACACAGTAAAGTCCTATCTGATTGACAGCCCCAGACATCCACACAGAGAAGTCCTATCTGATTGACAGCCCCATACATCCACACAGTAAAGTCCTATCTGATTGACAGCCCCATACATCCACACAGAGAAGTCCTATCTGATTGACAGCCCCATACATCCACACAGTAAAGTCCTATCTGATTGACAGCCCCATACATCCACACAGTAAAGTCCTATCTGATTGACAGCCCCATACATCCACACAGTAAAGTCCTATCTGATTGACAGCCCCATACATCCACACAGTAAAGTCCTATCTGATTGACAGCCCCATACATCCACACAGAGAAGTCCTATCTGATTGACAGCCCCATACATCCACACAGAGAAGTCCTATCTGATTGACAGCCCCATACATCCACACAGAGAAGTCCTATCTGATTGACAGCCCCATACATCCACACAGTAAAGTCCTATCTGATTGACAGCCCCATACATCCACACAGAGAAGTCCTATCTGATTGACAGCCCCATACATCCACACAGTAAAGTCCTATCTGATTGACAGCCCCATACATCCACACAGAGAAGTCCTATCTGATTGACAGCCCCATACATCCACACAGAGAAGTCCTATCTGATTGACAGCCCCATACATCCACACAGTAAAGTCCTATCTGATTGACAGCCCCATACATCCACACAGAGAAGTCCTATCTGATTGACAGCCCCATACATCCACACAGAGAAGTCCTGTCTGATTGACAGCCCCATACATCCACACAGTAAAGTCCTATCTGATTGACAGCCCCATACATCCACACAGAGAAGTCCTATCTGATTGACAGCCCCATACATCCACACAGTAAAGTCCTATCTGATTGACAGCCCCATACATCCACACAGTAAAGTCCTATCTGATTGACAGCCCCATACATCCACACAGTAAAGTCCTATCTGATTGACAGCCCCATACATCCACACAGTAAAGTCCTATCTGATTGACAGCCCCATACATCCACACAGAAAGGTCCTATCTGATTGACAGCCCCATACATCCACACAGTAAAGTCCTATCTGATTGACAGCCCCATACATCCACACAGAGAAGTCCTATCTGATTGACAGCCCCACACATCCACACAGTAAAGTCCTATCTGATTGACAGCCCCATACATCCACACAGTAAAGTCCTATCTGATTGACAGCCCCATACATCCACACAGAGAAGTCCTATCTGATTGACAGCCCCATACATCCACACAGAAAAGTCCTATCTGATTGACAGCCCCATACATCCACACAGTAAAGTCCTATCTGATTGACAGCCCCATACATCCACACAGAAAGGTCCTATCTGATTGACAGCCCCATACATCCACACAGTAAAGTCCTATCTGATTGACAGCCCCATACATCCACAGTAAAGTCCTATCTGATTGACAGCCCCATACATCCACAGTAAAGTCCTATCTGATTGACAGCCCCATACATCCACACAGAGAAGTCCTGTCTGATTGCATTAAACAACGTTAAACAATGTTAAACTCACTTTGCATGTTTGCAGTAACATTAGCGTTTTCTCTCAGTCAGTTGATTCTTCATATCCATATGAGTGAAGCGGCCGGGGTGACATGTTTATTTTTCAAACACAGTTCTTATATGAGGCGATCTAAAATCCCCCCCATGGGGATTATAATGCCAATAAAAAGTACCCGTGGATTTGGCGCCCTCTAGCGATGTTGACGTCAGACTTCGGTGCTCTATGATATTATAATGCAACACAGACCAGCATCTTAGAACTATGTCTTAGTCCCACTAATTCAGGCCGTTTAAAATACATTTTGTGTCAATGTTATGATTAAAGGTAGAGTAAAGTATGTTTTGATTAACCCATTCTGACCGGGCACCCATTGTGGTGTTAGCATCATGTTATGCTTTAGCTATTGAAAAATAGCAGATCTACAAGCTCATAGCGCGCCACCGAGTGGCGCGCTACGAGCTTGTAGGTCTGCTATTTTTGAAAAAAAATCGAAGAACGACTGACATTTTTTAGAATCTGATCTCAGGTCAGAATGGGTTATAATTATAATCAGACCAGTGTGTGTCCAGTGGAAACCTCGTATGAATCTGATCTCAGGTCAGAATGGGTTAATCATCAGACCAGTGTGTGTCCAGTGGAAACCTCGTATGAATCTGATCTCAGGTCAGAATGGGTTAAAACATGTAGTTACTGTGAGAGAGAGGTATAGCCATACCCACTACTGGATCACTGCCCTCTACACTCTCCTATCTAACATGAGGGTCTAGAGATCTACATCCACACTCTCCTAGCTAACATCATGAGGGTCTAGAGATCTACCTCTACGCTCTCCTAGCTAACATCATGAGGGTCTAGAGCTCTACAGCTGAGCTGTCCGGCCGTACTGCGTCTACGTAGGTGGAGCGATTAAATTCTGATTATTATCAGAATGTACAGCTATGTGTAACACACATTTTAACCCATTCTGACCTGAGATCAGATTCATACGAGGTTTCCACTGGACACACACTGGTCTGATTAAACCCATTCTGACCTGAGATCAGATTCTAAAATAAATGTCAGTCGTTCATCGATTTTTCCAAAAATAGCAGACCTACAAGCTCGTAGCACGCCACTCGGTGGCGCGCTACGAGCTTGTAGATCTGCTATTTTTCAATAGCTAAAGCGTAACATGATGCCAACACCAAAATGGGTTCCCGTTCAGGATGGGATAAATGATGACATAATAAAGACGATAATAGGTGTATAGGCCACATCAAAATGTCCTGGCAGCTTTTTGTATTCGTCTTTGGGTTCTCGTATATTCAGCATAGCAACAAAGAGACAAATAGAAAATATATATATTAGTCATGGAAATATTAACGTCACAGAGGGAGCATATTAACCCATTCTGAACGGGAACCCATTTTGGTGTCAGCATCATGTTATGCTTTAGCTATTGAAAAATAGCAGATCTACAAGCTCATAGCGCGCCACCGAGTGGCGCGCTACGAGCTTGTAGGTCTGCTATTTTTGAAAAATCGAAGAGCGACTGACATTTTTTAGAATCTGATCTCAGGTCAAAATGGGTTCATCAGACCAGTGTGTGTCCGGCGGAAACCTCGTATGAATCTGATCTCAGGTCAGAATGGGTTAAAGGCCTTTTATTTTAATTATGTTTTTCTTCTGGTGGTCATAAAATGTCTGTAGCTGCTGCACTATTTCTGATCAAAATGTGAATCTCGATTTCTTTTTTTCCTCCACAAGAATTGAGATCACGATTCTCATTTTTTCTACGACAATATTTATAGTCTTTAGTGTGTAAGTTGCTGAACAACATTACTATACGTTCAAAAAATAAATTATAAAAAAAATAACTGAATGGCTGGAGAATGGAAATGAAGAGTTTACATATAGTACACATAGGATACATACATATACACCTTCCCTCATGATTCTATCTGGTTTCAGCATTTATTTATGGTGTATTGTCTCTGTTATTAAAGGTTATTGTAGCAGTCAGTTTATATTGGGGGTCGGGAGGGGGGCGCACACACACACACACACACACACACACACACACACACACACACACACACACACACACGGTTGTGCTTAGCCCATTCTGACCTGAGATCAGATTCACACGAGGTTTCCACTGGACACACACTGGTCTGATTAACCCGATTCTGACCTGAGATCAGTTCTAAAAATGTCAGTGGTTCTTCGATTTTTTCAAAAATAGCAGACCTACAAGCTCATAGCGCGCCACTCGGTGGCGCGCTATGAGCTTGTAGATCTGCTATTTTTCAATAGCTAAAGCATAACATGATGCTGACACCAAAATGGGTGCCCGTTCAGAATGGGTTAGAGACATATTTATGTTTGACATTGAAATGTATTTTTGTTCCGCTGATCTGGTTTGAATTATTTCAAGAGGAGGAAGTGTGCGTGCATGCATGTATGCATGCGTGCTTGTGCGTGCGTGTACGTGCACTACAGGATGTTAGCTTAGACACTCAGCACAGTTCCAGCGCTGCTGACACCTTTATTATTTCGCCCTCTCGGCTGCATTCTTAATATTTCTTTCTTACCGTAAATCACCTTTTCATGACCTGCTGTGTTTACCCTTCAGCTTTGACCTCTTGAACTCTGTGTATACTTCCGTTTGGCGCGCGTCCCACAAGGCTCCGTACTATAGGCTCATTCAGGGTCACATGACGCCTGGAACATGTGACACGTTTAAACATAAACACCAGTGTGTAATAATAAAATGCCAAGTGTTTATTAATGGTCATAAAATACAGTAGAACACGAGTTCACTCAAACGCCTCACGAGAACACCTAGTGTTTGAATTCTAAACACCTATAATATGACTGACTTTGATTGTAAAAACTAAACACGTTTATGTGTTTAAAAAGTGTTACAGGCGATTAAACATGTTCTTCTGTTTATAATCTAAACACTGTGACACGTTTAAAAAGTGTTACAAATATGTGTTTAAAACTGTTTATAACCTAAACGCTTGGGTTTAGTGTGTATATGGACTTTATCCAGATTTAGAAAATTCCTCTAATCTGGTGTTCAAGGTGATGATATTCACATTACATGCACAGTTTTATTACAAATTCTTTCTTTTGTTTATAATGGACTTTGGTGGTATCGAGGGCCAAAACTCATGGTATCCACCTGTTGACACTGGATTGGTTTTAATCAGACCAGTGTGTGTCCAGTGGAAACCTCCGTATGAATCTGATCTCAGGTCAGAATGGGTTAATCAGACCCAGTGTGTGTCCAGTGGAAACCTCCGTATGAATCTGATCTCAGGTCAGAATGGGTTAATCAGACCCAGTGTGTGTCCAGTGGAAACCTCCGTATGAATCTGATCTCAGGTCAGAATGGGTTAATCAGACCAGTGTGTGTCCAGTGGAAACCTCGTATGAATCTGATCTCAGGTCAGAATGGGTTATAATCAGACCAGTGTGTGTCCAGTGGAAACCTCGTATGAATCTGATCTCAGGTCAGAATGGGTTAAACTGGTATCCACCTGTTGGCACTGGATGCGTTTTTAAGATGTCGCACTTTCACGCGGGGGAGACACCGAGTTCGAATCCCGGGCGTTCCATCAAATCGGGACACAGTGGTTCAATTGTTCCTCGTTTAGCGCTGTGTGGGTTGGGGGACCCCGTGAGACCCCTTCACAGACCCCCTGGGGGTCCCAGGACCGGACTTTGAGGACCAGACACGCACGCACGCACGCACGCACACAGATCCAGGGTAGCATTCGGTGGCAGGATGAAGGAGAGGCCACTTTATGGGCATTTGTAAACTGAAACATGTGTGTGTGTGTGTGTGTGTGTGTGTGTGTGTGTGTGTGTGTGTGTGTGTGTGTGTGTGTGTGTGTATGTGTGTGTGTGTGTGTGTGCGTGCACGTGCGCGTGTGCATATGCGTGTTTTGACATCAAAGGGTCCACTACCCGAAATCCTAGATCCCTGCAGGCCAGAACACTGAGTTCTCTCTCTCTCTCTCTCTCTCTCTCTCTCTCTCTCTCTCTCTGTCTCTCTGTCTCTCTCTCTCTCTCTCTCTCTCTCTCTCTCTCTCTCTCTCTCTCTCTGGCAGGGACCATGTTCTTCTCCCAAATGGAGGTTTCTGCACTGATTTAACAGAGTCGTCTTTTTACATCATGAAATTACACCATTACTGTGTTTACTAGGGACGCCACGATATGACCATTATAAGACGGCTCTGTCTATTATTTATCCATTATTCGACAGCCCCCCAGCCAAAGAAAATGAAATAAAAAAAATATATATATATCGTGTACATTTTTAAGTTAGTATTATATTCAATGTTATACGCACATGGTCACACATAACATTACACGTTGAGTGCTTTGATGGTTACAGTTTTATAAGCAGGTTTTGTGGAGATCTTCAGTTACTTTGAGTGACAATATTTATGCCATTCAGGATGGAGAAAAAAAATCCTTTTGGATTTGGGGAGTAGTTTCATCAGGGGCCACTGGGAAGTACTTTTTATGAACTGAAGATGTTCAGTTGGACACGCGCGCACGCACGCACGCACGCACGCACACACACTTAACGAGCCATCATTAACTGTGTGTGTGGGCCTGGTGTGTGAGAGGGGCAGACGAGCAGGCAACAGAGGCATGTATTAGCTTGGATATCCATTGTCTGCTGTTCTTATAGCTCCTCGAGCCCACCCTGTTTCTTCAGGAACAGTATGTTCTTACTTTCTGTTGCTGCCGTTAGTCATGGCTGCCAGTTCCCACCTGATGTTGTGTGTGAGTCCAGACTGCTTCAGACTGTGCTGAATAACCGCTAGTTTGCACAACGTCTTAAGACTAGGATTTAAGTCCAAGACGTGCAGTTCATCAGGTCTGTCCGATGATCCAAAGAGGATGATGCGATCTCCCAGCATGCAACAGCACATCCTACATGTTGAACATGGCCCTTTACCTCTGGCCTCAACTTTCTTCCAGCGAGTCTCTGGACTGAATTTCCACAGATCGGTGAAAGTCTGGTTCCAATTGTGACCACCAAATATGTACAGCTCTCCATTGTAGGCGAAGGCTGAATGACCCCAGCGTTCTTCAGGAACAAGCTGTGCAGAAGGTGTTCTCGTCCAGAGGTTGGTCTCTGTGTCAAACACTCTGAGGATGTTGTTGCCGGAAGAGTCTTCTCCCCCAAATACAAACATCTTTGTCCCGATGATGGTGGCAGAGTGGAGTGATGAAGCAGGAGGTGGAGTTCCTCTGGTGTTAATTAAAGACCAGAACATTGTGTTTGTGTCCAGCTTGTAGATGTCATTAAAGTATCCATTCAGCTGGTTGTATCCTCCATGGACGTACATGACCTTCCCCAAAACACAGGCTGAGTGGTCCCGCCTCGCCTCTGGAGCAGTTCCAGAAACCTTGGGTTTGAACCATCTGTGGGTGTCCACATCAAATGCATAAAGCATGTTGCAGTACTCCCATGTGTCATAACTAGTACCCCCCCAGATATAGATGATATAATCTATCATCACAGCAGTGTGTCCCCAGCGATTGGATGGAACCTCAAGGTGACATTCTCCTCTTCCAGTAGTCTCTGGGGTCAACTCCGTCCAGCATAAAGCCACTGAGTTGAAGACTTGAACACCAATCTGATCCTTGCTGACGTCACGGCACCCTCCAAATGAGTAGACTTTGTCTCCCACGGCAACAGCAGCCTGTCTGTCTCCATTAGGTCCTCTGTTCAGACGCAGCTTCCAGCAGAACATTTCTCACAAACAGCTCCTCCGGGGATCAAAGACCATTTCCTCAAATCCTTCTCGGTGAATGAATGGCATCCTGTTGTGTTCACTGGCACTTATATTGGGTTCAGTGGTGGCAACGTCACAGACACCGTGGGCCAATCAGAGGAGCCGGCGGCCGTTGCAGTCCCTAATATGGAAAACTGTTCAGAGTGACGTCATCTCTCTTCTACTGTACGTCGTCCTCAGACGACGTACAGTAGAAGAGAGATGACATCACTCTGAACAGTTTTCCTTTTGCTTTCTGCACCAGCACCTTTCTTTAGTACGTCCACGTAGGTAGGTTGGTGTGGGACGGTCCTCTCCATCGATGCCCGTGTGTCGGTTCCCACAGTACAAGCTTTGTTTTGGGCCAGGACCTCTTGTTGTCGGTGGCAGCTAGTGGCCAGCTAGTCTCTTTTCTGGTACACTTGGTAATGCCCCGTACAGACCAGGGGGGCAGTCAGACAGATATTTTGTGAAGCCACTAAGGAAATCGTAGTTCATAATGAATGGCCTGTTGTGGCGCTGTCATTGGACCCAGAAAAACCCATAGCCCCATAGAAGTCCATGTATTTGGGCCCAACTTCACCTAGACTGTATTACCTTAATAAACATGGTCATGAATACTTTCTGCTTCCAGTCACTAGTTTAAAGTCTCATTTCTAATGTCATAATATTCTTTTTGGAAAATTATGGTCCCATTTAATTAAAAAACATGACCATAAAGTCGCGTATGTTCTGAGGGGCGTGGCTACCGTTACAGTCTATGATCGGGATCCCCCACCCACTCGAGTCAAAATAAAAGCCAACGGAGAAGAAGGGGGGGGAGTCCCGCCTCGTTGTCTGGGCCAGCCAATGGGCCAGCTGGGCCCAAACGGAGCCAGCCAATGGCCAGCTGGGCCAAAACTGATCTAGAAAGATGGCGACTTACAGTGCAGGAATAACAGGCTTCATGTTACGTCCATGTTAGACCCGGGGAACGCTTTGTCCATATTCTTTACCTGTCTGTGGTACAGACGCTTGTTGGTCATGTGCTCGTCCTGGTTGATGTTCAGAACCACACGTAACATTCTGGTGTAGCAGGACCGGCCCAGGGGGTTCTGTAGGGCTTAGGGTCTTAGTGTTCTGTAGGACCCGCCCAGGGAGTTCTGTAGGGCTTAGGGTCTTAGGACCGGCCCAGGGGGTTCTGTAGGGCTTAGGGTCTTAGGACCCGCCCAGGGAGTTCTGTAGGGATTAGGGTTTTAGGACCCGCCCAGGGGGTTCTGTAGGGCTTAGGGTCTTAGTGTTCTGTAGGACCCGCCCAGGGGGTTCTGTAGGGATTAGGGTCTTAGTGTTCTGTAGGACCCGCCCAGGGGGTTCTGTAGGGCTTAGGGTCTTAGTGTTCTGTAGGACCCGCCCAGGGGGTTCTGTAGGGATTAGGGTCTTAGTGTTCTGTAGGACGCGCCCAGGGGGTTCTGTAGGGCTTGTCTTAGTGTTCTGTAGGACCCGCCCAGGGAGTTCTGTAGGGCTTAGGGTCTTAGTGTTCTGTAGGACCCGCCCAGGGAGTTCTGTAGGGCTTAGGGTCTTAATGCCCAGCATTCACAGCTCATCCAGCTCAGTTCACCAGTCGTGTGGTATGGAGGTCTATAAAACCGATGTTAATCAGTGCTAGTATGATGTAGGATCTCTCTAGGTCGTCCTCAGACGAGCCCTCCATCGTCGTTTCCAGTCATCTCGGTTCTCCATACATCTGGACAGTTCGTTGGTACTTTGCACTCCTGCATCGCTCTTGAGTACATCCACGTATGTTAGCGTGGGGCGTCCTCGTGACCGATCCCAGAGCACCAGTTTACTGGCTGGCAGTTCCTGGTGTCTTTGGCAGTGTCCTGCTAGTCTCATTCTCCTGGTGTCTTTGGCAGTGTCCTGCTATAGTCTCATTCTCCTGGTGTCTTTGGCAGTGTCCTGCTATAGTCTCATTCTCCTGGTGTCTTTGGCAGTGTCCTGCTATAGTCTCGTTCTCCTGGTGTCTTTGGCAGTGTCCTGCTAGTCTCATTCTCCTGGTGTCTTTGGCAGTGTCCTGCTATAGTCTCATTCTCCTGGTGTCTTTGGCAGTGTCTCTGCTATAGTCTCATTCTCCTGGTGTCTTTGGCAGTGTCCTGCTATAGTCTCATTCTCCTGGTGTCTTTGGCAGTGTCCTGCTATAGTCTCATTCTCCTGGTGTCTTTGGCAGTGTCCTGCTATAGTCTCATTCTCCTGGTGTCTTTGGCAGTGTCCTGCTATAGTCTCATTCTCCTGGCTGCTATGTTCTGGCTCACCCTTGGTAATCCCTCATACAGAGTCTTGTTAGTGACATGTACAGTCATGCTGATGTTAAGCACTGCACGCAGCATTCTGGTGTAGCACCCGTCAAGGGACTTCTGCAGGATAATGACGAGTAAAATGGTAAAATGTTTGACAAAGAGGGTTTACAGACTATAGGACTTTAGCAACTAGTCGACTATTCAACTAGTGGACTAGTAAATATAGTCTTTGACTAGTTGACAAGATTTGTTGTTTTTTTGCAACTGACACAGAAAAGAATTAGAAAGAATTTGTAGAATCAGGTTAAAATGGGTTAGATAACAAATATACATGAAAATGCATGCATGTCATATTGATTGATTGATTGATTGAAATATTTATTAACAGTTTGTAGAATTTACAGTACATTTTAAGCACAAACTCAATACAAAAGACTGTCAACTGTGAGTGGACGACCCAATTAAGCATTACACTTGTTTACAACAGGGTCCACATTGTTCAATTCATCAAAGTATCATGTCATATCACATAGCGTTATCTGGAGTACTGTGATCTAAACGCTGCCATGATGTCATCTCTGTAGAAGCTCTTCTGGTTCCGTAAAACCACATCCTGCTGGTTCCTGTTTAGTTGAAGGATTTAACGTACAGGCTGTATAATATAGTCTACGGATGTTAGCATTGTTTTTCATATCATTTTATGACGTTTCATTTGTAATACATTCTGTGTGCGTGTGCGTGCGTGCGTGCGTGCGTGCGTGCGTGTGTGTGTGCCTGCGTGCGTGTGTGCGTGCGTGCGTGTGTGCAACTTTGGAACCTAATAGTACCCGTTGTCAACTTAAAGCTGTGTGTGTGTGTGTGTGTCCGTGTCCAGTGTCCTCACAAGTATACTAACACAAAGCTGTGTGTGTGTGTGTGTGTGTGTGTGTCCTCACCAGGGTGCAACGTCCAGTGCACTTGAAGGTGTGAAGAGTACAGCAGAATGCCGGGACCACCGCCCCCCCCACCACCGCCCGGACCCCCCCCCTCCCAGCTTCGGTGTGGTGAGTAACCACAACACATCCCAGGGCCGGATTAACACCTCTCGTTAGAAGGGCCCCCCTTCACGTGCACGCAACATTTTTGCTGTTTTTTGGAGCCGTTTTGGGGCAGTTTTATGCCGTTATATTGGCCTATTTCCGGTCGCCTACCCCCCCCCCCCCCCCCAGAGTGACAGCCAATCTAGCGCATTGTTGCTGCTTTACACACACAATTTGCACTTTTCAGCTGCCCTTCTCACCAACAATAAAACACTAATCTTTTTAGACACCATTTATTTCATTCGGATTAGCAGGGACATTTTCTGTGAAAAAAGGAAAAAAAGGAAAAAAAATTCTAGGGGCCCCTGGTGCCCAAGGGCCCCTTGGCACGTGCCCAAAGTGCCCATATGGTAGATCCGGCCCTGACAGTCGGCTATACGCATCGAAAAACAACAACAAAACTGTACTGTGTTTTTGCATGGACGTGGTGTTGGGTGCCTGCACATAATGCACACATGGCATCAACGCATGGTGTTGTGTGCAGGCACACTACACTTTGTCCTACACTTTGCCCTACACTCTGTCTTTCTTTTATCATTTACTTTTTAATTTAAGAGCCTGCCCAGGGACTAACTCTGGCCCATTTACATTGATGTGAAAACTGACATGTTGATTAATGAGCGTTGTCCCTGTCAAATAAATAAATAAATAAACAACCAGGCAGACAACAATGTGTGACAGAGTATTTTACTGTCTTATCTGTCTATGTAGTATATACTAGTATCTTATTGCATTTCCCTGGACCGAGTATTTCACAAAGGTCTCAATCGTTCAGAATTCACAATGTAGGCATTTGTCAGACGCTCTTAATCCAGAGCGATTCACAGTAAGCAAGAACAAAGTCAATGTTCGCCTGAGGGGGCGCTTGTTTTACAGGTTAGGTTTCTGGTTTAAGGACAGGGTTAGGCTTAGGTTTAGGCATATTTTAGCTGAGGTTAGGTTTCTGGTTTAAGGACAGGGTTAGGCTTAGGCTTAGGCATATTTTAGCTGAGGTTAGGTTTCTGGTTTAAGGACAGGGTTCGGCTTAGGTTTAGGCATATTTTAGCTGAGGTTAGGTTTCTGGAACCCATTCAGGACCGTGGGAACCCCTTTTGGTGTTTTAAAGCATTATGTCATACTTTAGCTATTGAAAAATAACAGATCTACAAGCTCATGGTGCACTGTGGGGGGGGGGGGGGGTTCATGGAACAACATATTTTCAGATGGGGGTCGGCGGCCAAATACATATAATTTTTGGGGGTCCTTGACATGAAAATGTTTAAGAACCACTGACATAGAAACACACTGACATAGAAACACACATTTTAAATGTTTAAGAACCACTGACATAGAAACACACATTTTAAATGTTTAAGAACCACTGACATAGAAACACACATTTTAAATGTTTAAGAACCACTGACATAGAAACACACATTTTAAATGTTTAAGAACCACTGACATAGAAACACACATTTTAAATGTTTAAGAACCACTGACATAGAAACACACATTTTAAATGTTTAAGAACCACTGACATAGAAACACACATTTTAAATGTTTAAGAACCACTGACATAGAAACACAAATCTTTCAGAAAACTGAAAGGATTTAGAAGACATTTTGTAGAACCGTCCGCCGGTCGTGTTTGGTACCGTACAGTTGTAAGTACAGAACAAAGAATGTGTGCTTCCGCCATATTTGTTGAAGAAGAGTCTGGGGCTGTAAAACAAGCGTCCCCTCAGCGCCCATGGGAACCTGGGCTGTAAAACAAGCGTCCCCTCAGCGCCCATAGGAACCTGGGCTGTAAAACAAGCGTCCCCTCAGCGCCCATGGGAACCCAGGCTGTAAAACAAGCGTCCCCTCAGCGCCCATGGGAACCCGGGCTGTAAAACAAGCGTCCCCTCAGCGCCCATGGGAACCCAGGCTGTAAAACAAGCGTCCCCTCAGCGCCCATGGGAACCCGGGCTGTAAAACAAGCGTCCCCTCAGCGCCCATGGGAACCCGGGCTGTAAAACAAGCGTCCCCTCAGCGCCCATGGGAACCCGGGCTGTAAAACAAGCGTCCCCTCAGCGCCCATGGGAACCCAGGCAGTAAAACAAGTGTCCCCTCAGCGCCCATGGGAACCTGGGCTGTAAAACAAGCGTCCCCTCAGCGCCCATGGGAACCTGGGCTGTAAAACAAGCGTCCCCTCAGCGCCCATGGGAACCTGGGCTGTAAAACAAGCGTCCCCTCAGCGCCCATGGGAACCTGGGCTGTAAAACAAGCGTCCCCTCAGCGCCCATGGGAACCTGGGCTGTAAAACAAGCGTCCCCTCAGTGCCCATGGGAACCTGGGCTGTAAAACAAGCGTCCCCTCAGCGCCCATGGGAACCTGGGCTGTAAAACAAGCGTCCCCTCAGTGCCCATGGGAACCTGGGCTGTAAAACAAGCGTCCCCTCAGCGCCCATGGGAACCTGGGCTGTAAAACAAGCGTCCCCTCAGCGCCCATGGGAACCCAGGCTGTAAAACAAGCGTCCCCTCAGCGCCCATGGGAACCCAGGCTGTAAAACAAGCGTCCCCTCAGCGCCCATGGGAACCCGGGCTGTAAAACAAGCGTCCCCTCAGCGCCCATGGGAACCCGGGCTGTAAAACAAGCGTCCCCTCAGCGCCCATGGGAACTCAGGCTGTAAAACAAGCGTCCCCTCAGCGCCCATGGGAACCTGGGCTGTAAAGCAAGCGTCCCCTCAGCGCCCATGGGAACCCAGGCTGTAAAACAAGCGTCCCCTCAGCGCCCATGGGAATCCAGGCTGTAAAACAAGCGTCCCCTCAGCGCCCATGGGAACCTGGGCTGTAAAGCAAGCGTCCCCTCAGCGCCCATGGGAATCCAGGCTGTAAAACAAGCGTCCCCTCAGCGCCCACATGGGAACCCAGGCAGTAAAACAAGCGTCCCTCCCTCGACTTCATGCAGGATGCTGACCTCATCTGTCACATGACGTCAGTGTCATGGACTCGCGTCCATGCTTCTGATCCTGCTGAACAGAGACACCTTGTGGGCGAAACGTGTCATTGCCGCCTGTGTGACCTTACAATAATTATTGATAACTAGGACACATGTATTTGTTTAAAGGTATATTCAGTGATTTCACTCAAAAAACCTTAGGTTTAGTTTTTGGCTGTGGGACCCAGCCTTTCGTCCAATCAGGATAGAGAGTCAAAAACGAAACCTAAGGTTTTTTGACCCCCAGGGGTTAACTGGGGACAGGGAGGAACTCCTTATATGGCCAGCACACTCTATAGTAGGGAGGATTATCACAACAAAACAAAAAAATAAGTGATATTTGAATTAAGTGAAATCACTGAATATACCTTTAAAGCGCTTTCTTTCTCCAAACATTCGGTATAGTTACAAAGTTGACAAAACAAGATGAAAGAGCAGCATGTTGAACATTAAGAGATAAAAAACCAAAAAATCTGGGAATAGAAATTGCACAATTAGAACGAACCACAACATTGTATGTGGACGACGTACTGATATGTTTCGGCCACAGTGGTCAGTAAATCTGCACAAAATGCCACTAACTTTGTGTGTGTGTGTGTGTGTGTGTGCGTGTGTGTGTGTGTGTGTGTGCGTGTGCGTGTGCGTGCGTGCGTTTCCAGGCCAACACAAACAAAGCGTCGCTGAATCGTAACCAGCAGCACGGCAGGAACGCTCTGCTCAGCGACATCGGAAAAGGAGCCAAGCTGAAGAAGGCCGTGACCAACGACCGCAGTCAGCCCGCTATAGACAGTATGTATACCACTTTAACCCATTCTGACCCGAGATCAGATTCATACGAGGTTTCCACTGGACACACATACTGGTCTGATTTAACCCATTCTGACCTGAGATCAGATTAAAAAAATCGGGATAGTCAAAAATGGCAAATAAGTTTAGGGATAAGGGGGATAGGAGTATACTTTATTTTTTATTTTTTAGCCCACGATTTTGTAACCCATTTTTCACCCCTGTGTCAATCATCTAATGTGATCCTGGGCTCTACACACCCTCCACCAACCTAGTCCCCATATATGGGGGACAAGGGGAGACCAACCTAGTCCCCATATATGGGGGACAAGGGGAGAGCAACCTAGTCCCCATATATGGGGGACAAGGGGAGACCAACCTAGTCCCCATATATGGGGGACAAGGGGAGAGCAACCTAGTCCCCATATATGGGGGACAAGGGGAGACCAACCTAGTCCCCATATATGGGGGACAAGGGGAGACCAACCTAGTCCCCATATATGGGGGACAAGGGGAGACCAACCTAGTCCCCATATATGGGGGACAAGGGGAGACCAACCTAATCCCCATATATGGGGGACAAGGGGAGAGCAACGGACTTGAACTCATGCTTCCTTCATGCCTGAGTGTCCAAGTTGCTCCTTTACACCTGACAGGGGGGAGTTTCCCTGGTTGGACGTAGCGCGTGGAAGGAACACGTTATTCCAACCAGTTCCTGGCTGGCCAGCGGGAGGCAGTATAGAGACCAGGATTACTGCATGTTTTTTGTGAGGGTACCTACCCTAGGGGACACGGGGAGAACATGTGAGGGTACCTACCCTAGGGGACACGGGGAGAACATGTGAGGGTACCTACCCTAGGGGACACGGGGAGAACATGTGAGGGTACCTACCCTAGGGGACACGGGGAGAACATGTGAGGGTACCTACCCTAGGGGACACGGGGAGAACATGTGAGGGTACCTACCCTAGGGGACACGGGGAGAACATGTGAGGGTACCTACCCTAGGGGACACGGGGTGAACATGTGAGGGTACCTACCCTATAGGGGACACGGGGAGAACATGTGAGGGTACCTACCCTAGGGGGACACGGGGAGAACATGCAAACTCCACACAGAAAGGCCCTTTCGCCAACCCCGCCTTCGGGTATGGGCACTGATGACGCGGAGGAGGAAACACGCCGCCAGCGCCCACAGCGTCCCGAGCGGGAATCGAACCCAGGTCCTTCTAGCTGTGAGGCGACAGCACTACCGACTGTGCCACCGTGCCCCCCAGTATACTTTGAAGTTAATGGATATATTCTTTCTCTCCTCAGAACCTAAAGGTGGAGGAGGAGGAGGAGGAGGAGGAGGAGGAGGAGGAGGAGGAGGAGGAGGTGGAGGAGGAGGTGGAGGAGGTGGAGGAGGAGGAGGAGGAGGAGGTGGATTAGGAGGTCTGTTCCAGGGCGGGATGCCCAAACTACGGTCAGCAGGGACCAACGGTGAGAACCATCTCCTTCTGACCATTATGTCCATTGTCAATGGCGTTCTTAACCCATTTAGGCCTGACATCGAAATAAAAAAAGCCTTCTAAATGCTGACAGTTTTCTGAAATACCTCATGTTTCTAGGCCTATATATCACTCAATATTTCATGTCAAGGACCCCATAAATGATCTGTAATTGGCCTCCGAGACCCCCCCCCCCATCTGAAAATATGTTGTTCCAGGGACCCTCCCCAGAAGCAAAGATTTGAGTTAAAAACGTTCGTTCTGAAAACATATATTCCAAATTTGAGGCACATTTTCACGATTTTTCAAAAATAGCAGACCTACAAGCTCGTAGCGCGCCACCGAGTGGCGCGCTACGAGCTTGTAGATCTGCTATTTTTCAATAGCTAAATTATAACATAATGTTTAAAACACCAAAAGGGGTGCCCGCCCAAAATGGATTAATGTTTGTCTAGACAAGACAAACATTAATTAAGCAATAAGCCACGAGAGGTCTCAGCTTACCGGGTATTTTACACTGCCTGGGGGCGTAGGCAGACCCGACGCGCAGCGGAGAGGCTTCTACCTCCCAGGCATTGTAAAATACCCGGTAAGCTGGGGCCTCGAGTGGCTTATTGCTTTTCTAAAACGGTTACAAACATATAGCAATATTATCCTAATAAAACTATTAAATTCACAAAAGTATCTACGCTTTGTGCCACCAGAGCGAGCGAGCCAGAGCCACAGCACTTCCTTGTTTTGCTCCGCAAGTAGCCTATGTGACGGGAGAATAGCGCTTGATGTATTTACGGGGCTGCCTGGAGCCACACATTCACAGTCATATGAGCCGGGCGGTGCTTAGACGCCCGCACGGCATGTGTTTGTAAAGCAATCAAGCGCTCCCCTTCCCCAGTTCAGCTACAAGGCTGCAGTTTGATACAAAGTGATTGAAGGAGTGGGTTATCGGTGAAATTTACACCGGTCACGTGACGGTAACCAGCCAATCACAATGAAGTATTGGGACTACCCGTTTTAGAAACCTGTTTATAAATCACATTTTCAAAGTTTGAGAACCCCTGATTCATAATGTCCTCTCTCTCGTCTCTCTCCTCTCCTCCAGACTGTGGCCCCGGGGGCCCCAGAGTCCCCATGCTGCCCCCGGGGGGGGCCCGTTCCTCCCCCGCTGGCCCGGCCCGCTCCTGGTCCGCGGCCGCCGGTCTGGCCCGCGGCCAGAGCAGCGTGCCCCCCCCCTCCTCCTCCGCCAGCGGGCCCCCCAATCCTCGGTTCCCGGGGGGGGGCCCTCGCGGCGGGGGGGGCCCGCCGGACCTGCCCAAGAGCCGCTCCGTCCCGTCGTTCCGCTCGGACACCACGCCGGGTGGGGGGGGCCCCCCTCCTCCGGTCCCCAACACCCCGCGGCCCGGCCAGGGGGCCCAGTCCCGCGGGGGCCCCCCCCCGCCGCCCCCTTCCTTCCCCGGGGGCCCGAGGCCCGGCGCCACTTCAGGACATGGTGGTTAGAGTTTGGCATTTTTTATTAGTTTTCGTATTTTTCATTTTGATTGTTTTGACTTCATGATCGAGGTTAGATTTGACTTAGATTGCTTGTTCAGTTAATTTATTGATTTAAAGGCTTCGGTTAGTTTAGTATTATTTATTATATATTTTTTGGTTTAGTTTGTATGATCTTTTAATTATTTTGCTTAAAAAAAAAGTTAATCAAATGGTAAATGGTAATAGCAGACCTACAAGCTCATAGCGCGCCACCGAGTGGCGCGCTATGAGCTTGTAGGTCTGCTATTTTTTGGAAAATCGAAGAACGACTGACATAGAAACATAGCTTTTTCCAGAAAACCAGTCATTTTCAAACAGACATTTTTTTAGAATCTGATCTCAGGTCAGAATGGGCTAAACAGTAAAGATATCCCTTCTAACTCCACCATCCCTTCTCCAGGACCCCCCAGTCTGCCTCCAGGGAGACACGGACCCCTGCCTCCCCCC
The DNA here is from genome assembly GCF_964188405.1 of Protomyctophum parallelum. Classification (NCBI taxonomy): domain Eukaryota; kingdom Metazoa; phylum Chordata; class Actinopteri; order Myctophiformes; family Myctophidae; genus Protomyctophum; species Protomyctophum parallelum. The sequence continues at coordinate 49,731,688 of NC_139704.1, read as the reverse complement.
CCACCGGGGGGGGCCTCCTCCTCGCCTGGGGGGCCGCGGGGGGGCGCCGGGGGCCTCCCTCCACCTCCTCCCCCCTCCTCCTCCTCCAACACCCCCTCCTCCTCCTCCTCCTCCTCTCGGCCCCCGCTGCCCTCGGGACGACCTCCTCTCCCGGACGACCGGCCCCCGCCCCCGCCCCCCTCCACGGGGGGGCCCCTGGGAGGGGGGGGGCACCGCCCCTCCATGCCCCGCGACGGACCCCCGCCTCCCCCTCCTCCGTCTCTCAGCTCCAAGCCCCCCTCCTCCTCCTCCTCTAACCTCCGAGACGACCACGGGACCCCCCGCCTGCCCCAGAGGATCCTGTCCCTCAACAGGTAAGACCCCCCTAAGCCTGACCCCTACTAGACTACTACTACTGCCCCTACTTATTGTATTGTTCTATACCAGGGGTGGTGCAACTTTGACCATGGAGAGGGCCACTATATTTCCACCCTCACTCCCTAGGGCCATATATTGCTGTCGTAGCAAAAATAGCTGATCTACAAGATCGTAGATCGTCTATTTTTGCTATATTCGAATTGGAATCCTGAAAATTTACTTTTTAAAACTCCTTCAGCGCCACCTGGTGGACCAGTTTAGGCTCTGAGTGCCAATTCTCCCATTATAAAAAAAGAGAGGACGTTTTAAAAAAAAATGTAAAAAAAAAGAATTATATATATATATATTTTTTATTATGTCTTTACGTCTTGGCACCCATTGTTAGTTATTGTTAGTTACAACATGCCTACAATAACTTGAAGCATTTTTTTAAAGGTAATTGCAAAAAAGGTGCCATAATCCGATTAATCGTTTAAATAATCGCCCGATGAATCGATTATGAAAATCCATAATCATGTCTTTTGCCATAATCAGGTAGCTTTACAACAAAGCTGTATTCGGCTATTCGGTATTCGGTTTCGGCCAAGAATTTCCCTTTCGGTGCATCCCTACTTTAAAGGTATATTCAGTGATTTCACTTAATTCAAATATCACTTATTTTTTTGTTTTGTTGTGATAATCCTCCCTACTATAGAGTGTGCTGACCATATAAGGAGTTCCTCCCTGTCCCCAGTTAACCCCTGGGGGTCAAAAAACCATAGACTCTCTATCCTGATTGGACGAAAGGCTGGGTCCCACAGCCAAAAACGAAACCTAAGGTTTTTTGAGTGAAATCACTGAATATACCTTTAATTATAGGTGTGTTGAAGCATTGAGCTACTAATTTAGACTGACATAATTAAAGCGGGTCATGTTTTGCATGTTGTGGAATTGTAAACAGCTGGAACCAATATTATATCAGTATTCTGACATTAACCTGAGGGCCACATTAAGTGAAGGTGGGGGCCGCATGTGGCCCCCGGGCCGCTTGTTGCCCACCCCTGTTCTATACTGTGCTAAACAGTGGCGGCCGGTGACATTTGTCCTAGGGAGGGCGCTATAACAAAATCAAGAAAACATGCACTAGGTATCATAGATTAAATATCTACTGAGGGAGCCTGTCTAAGGTTTATTAAATATATCTACTAAGGGAGCCTGTCTAAGGTTTATTAAATATATCTACTAAGGGAGCCTGTCTAAGGTTTATTAAATATATCTACTAAGGGAGCCTGTCTAAGGTTTATTAAATATATCTACTAAGGGAGCCTGTCTAAGGTTTATTAAATATATCTACTAAGGGAGCCTGTCTAAGGTTTATTAAATATATCTACTAAGGGAGCCTGTCTAAGGTTTATTAAATATATCTACTAAGGGAGCCTGTCTAAGGTTTATTAAATATATCTACTAAGGGAGCCTGTCTAAGGTTTATTAAATATATCTACTAAGGGAGCCTGTCTAAGGTTTATTAAATATATCTACTAAGGGAGCCTGTCTAAGGTTTATTAAATATATCTACTAAGGGAGCCTGTCTAAGGTTTATTAAATATATCAAAATGTAACAAAAGGTTCATATAGGGTTAAAGAAACAAACCTGAGACAGAACGACCAGTGCCATAAAAAAGTGCAATGGCTCAAAGCCACATGACCTTGCTACAGTGGCTTTAACATTAGCAAAAAAATAAACAAAAAGTCCTTATAAAAGAACCCTCAAAGCCATGACTCTGCCATTAATTTTTACTTTTTGTACATACATTTGTGATGATTACATCAGGTTTGTCTGGACCCAGCTCTTTAATTCATATTTTTTCTCTCAAATGGTGTTTTCTGCAGTGATTTCACAGAGTTTTATTTTTCCTCTTATTGTTCCATTATGCAAGTGAATTAAACTATTATTATCTTGACTTTACATGGCTCCATTCATCTGTCTCATCCCTCGTTTTTCTAGCGTATGTTGTTGTGGCTGTGTGTTAAACCCATGTCACACTGTGCTGTAATGTTTATGCTGCCCCCAAGTGCTTAGTGGTGTGAATAACATGTCATGGATCGCACATTTTTCGCGACCAAGTGGCTGCCTATAGTTTGTATTGAAGACATGTGGACCGCAATGCATTACTCTTCAATGCAGAAAGTCAAGGGCTACAGATGAACGCGCACCAACATGTGACACTCAGTAACCAATCAGGAACGTTACACAACGTAAACAACATTTCACATTTAATGGAGGCATAATACTAACGTGGCAGCATAATACAACTTTTAATCACTGCCTTTGGTTAGTGGCTACTTATATTATATAATATTTAAGTTTCTGGATTGCTAATTTTAAATAAATTACAGGCTGTAGATTTCGTTTCTCAGTCATTCTTATTCACGTTTTATTCAGGGGGTGGGCATGGTGGTGCGGCGCACCAGCGCCCCCTATGGACGCACCGCCACTGGTGCTAAATCAAATTATATACCACAGGTCGTTTCGAGGGAAGCAATCTGATTGGTTGAAACAGCCTTCTATAGCCGTGGGTTAAACCAGCACCGTTCACCACCTATAATCAAAACAAAGAATTCAGCCGCTCTGTTCTCCCAGAGCGCTAGCAAACTCGGTGGCTAGGCTAGCTAGTTTCTTGGGACATTTGTGGTCGTAGTGACTACATCTGTCATTAAACAAATATATTCTTTCAGCGATTTTCTTAGTTTTAAGGGTAACTGTGGTAGAATTGCAATATTACACTCGAGGGTGTGGTTTAACGTGATTATTGCCACTTCAGTGATGCTTGCTTCCTGACCGCATCACTGTCGTGGCAGTAATCACGTTAACCCACACCCTCTCGTGTAACATTGCTTAATTGAAAGTGTCTTAACTGGCTGTATCACAGTGTGGTACGGTAACACGACCGCTCAGGATTGCAAGCGGTTGCAGAGGACCGTTAAAACAGCAGCTAAAATCATCGGCACTACAGAATGACCCAGTCTCCATAACATCTACACCACTCGCTGTATGAAAAAAGCCCATAACATCATGGAAGACACCAGCCACCCCGCAAATACCCTGTTCAAACCACTACCCTCCAAAAAACGCTACCAGAGCATCAAATCTCGTACCACCCGTCTCAGTAACAGTTTTTACCCCCAGGCAGTCAGGCTGCTGAACAGCTGACCTTGAACTGTATTGCACTTCACTTCACTTGCACTTTTCTTTTCCAGTTTTTGTCTTTTCTTGCACTATAGATGTTGTTTATGTCCTGTGTATGTAAGACTGAGAGTGCTCTGAGCAAAGTAAATTTCACTGTATGTATACTCTGTATCTATACAAATGACAAATAAACCTGAACCTGAATTACAGTATACCACAACGCATGTTTTATGTTTTATTCATAATTATCTAAACTTCTCCGTCCTTCTCCAGCCATGCTCCAGCCCCCCCCTCACTGGGTCGCACTGGACCCCTCCTCCCCCCACATCCGCCCAATGAGAGACCGCCACCACCCAACGAGAGACCGCCCCCTCTCGGAAGGAACCAATCGACATCGCGGACCGGTAAGCGACACTTGGATTGTAGTCACAGTATAGATCAGGGGTGGCCAACTGGCGGCCCCCGGGGGCCACATGCGGCCCCCACCTTCACTTAATGCCGAGTGGCGCGCTACGAGGTTGTAGGTCTGCTATTTGTGAAAAATTAAAGAACGACTGACATAGAAACATAGCTTTTTCAGAAAACTGTCATTTTCAAACAGACATTTTTAGAATCTGATCTCAGGTCAGAATGGGTTAAGTTGATATGAAATGATGATGATGATGATGATTCTGGTGACGACGATATTAACCTGCCCTCCCCCCCCCCCCCCCCCCCCTCTTCCAGGACCCCTCCCTCCCCCTCCCCCCACAGGCCGCCCAGGGGGCGGGGCCAGCGTGAGGTCGTCGGCGCGGGCGCCCTCTCCTATTGGTCGTCCGGGCCCGGGGCCCCCCGGGGGGGGCGGCAGACCCCCTCTGCCCCCCGACCGCCCCGGGATGGGTGGCGGTGGGGGGTTCCCTCCCCCTCCCCCACCCATGGGTGACAGGCCGGGGATGGGTGGGGGGTTCCCTCCCCCTCCCCCACCCATGGGCGACAGGCCGGGGATGGGTGGGGGGTTCCCTCCCCCTCCCCCACCCATGGGCGACAGGCCGGGGATGGGTGGCGGTGGGGGGTTCCCTCCCCCTCCCCCACCCATGGGTGACAGGCCCGGGATGGGTGGGGGGTTCCCTCCCCCTCCACCCATGGGCAACGGGTTCCAGAACTCTCACCACCACCAGCCAGCAGCAGGTCAGTAACTTGCTTAAATAGCAGATCTACAAGCTCACCATGTCTCTTGACCTTGTATGTAGACAGTGTTGCGTTGGTGATTTGACCTCTGGTGGTACGCTATTTGTAATGACATCACAGCGTGTTCCCTGTTCCTGATCCCTGTGGGCCCCCCCCCCCCCCCCAGAGTTACTGTCGAAGTGTCCTTGAGCAAGACTCTGAACCCCTAATTGCTCCTGATGTGCTGGTTGGTGCCTTGCATGGTTTCTTCTGCCATCGGTGTATGAATGTGTGTGTGATTGGGTGAATGTAATGCATAATCTATGTAAAGGTGTGTGAATGTGTGTGAATGGGTGAATGTAATGCATAATCTATGTAAAGGTGTGTGAATGTGTGTGAATGGGTGAATGTAATGCACAGTCTATGTAAAGGTGTGTGAATGTGTGTGTGAATGTGTGAATGTAATGCACAATCTATGTAAAGGTGTGTGAATGTGTGTGTGAATGGGTGAATGTAATGCACCATCTATGTAAAGGTGTATGAATGTGTGTGTGAATGGGTGAATGTAATGCACAATCTATGTAAAGGTGTGTGAATGTGTGTGTGAATGGGTGAATGTAACGCACAATCTATGTAAAGGTGTGTGAATGTGTGTGTGAATGGGTGAATGTAATGCACCATCTATGTAAAGGTGTGTGAATGTGTGTGTGAATGGGTGAATGTAATGCACAATCTCTGTAAAGCGCCTTGGATAAAGGCGCTATATAAATGCACCGTTTACCAAAGCCTGTTCATCCAAACAGAAAAGTCCTATCTAATTGTATTAAATGATGTAAAACTCACCAACATTGCAGCTGTACGGAAACCTCTTTTGTTTCATAAAATCTTTGTTATGACCTACTTCCTGTCAAGAAACACCTTGCAGGTCAGAGTCTGGAAGCGCTCGTTATCGGTAAAGCAACCTCCTGCTGCCTCCTGCATTATGAGCACATTCTAAACCGGTGGTACGCCTGGGCTGTTGAGTGATATATAACGAGCACTTCCAAACACTTTGGGAGGAAAAAATAAATCACCTGCAATGAATTTCTTGACAGGAAGTAGCTCATATCATGTCTACGCCGGTGGATTTTTATTAAACAATAACTTTACAGATTGAAAGAGGATAATTCAAGCTTTCCGTACAGCTGCAATGTTGGTGAGTTTGACGTTGTTTAATGCAACCAGATATAGGACTTTTCTGTTTGGATGAATGGGCTGTCTATGGGGAAGTTGCACCTAGGTAGCACCTAGCCCTCCAAGCAGAACCCAATGGTACTGAAGTTTCTGACATTTTTTAGACCCAGACCATTGGGTCCTGTTCCAGCTGGTACGCGGACATAAATAAAACATAAACACCGTGTTTACGGCCTGTCTGCGCTCTTTGACGACTTTTTTTTCGTGTGAGGGCTTCTGAATCTGTGAAGTATAAGTACCTATACATGCCGCTGCGAATATCTCCTGTGGCGCGGAAGCCGTTAAGTATTTTTAATCTTTGATTCTTCTCTTCCTTCCTTGTTTATTGACACCTCATTGTACCGCCTATCTGGCTAGCTAGTGGCTATAGCTATGACAGAGCAGATCAGAGGCAGGGACGTAGCCGGCACAAGCCAACCGCACACCGGGAGGCGGTACAATAAACGGTAAACAAACAAGAAGAAATAAAGCGACCAAATCGGTCAAACAAAGATTAAAAATACTTAATGGCTTCCGCGCCACAGGAGATATTCGCAGCGGTTTGTATAGGTACTTATAGTTCACGATTTCAGAAGCCCTCAAAGGAAAACAGGCCGTCAAACGGCGCAGATACGATGTTAGCGAGCATATTTATGGCCGCGTTCCAGAATTCCCATACGAAAATATAGTTATGAACAGGGACCCTACACAAAGCGACATCCAAATTTCAGAAAAGCTTTATGGAGGGTTCCGAGAGGGGCTAGCTAGCACCTTGCTGGCAAGATGTCAGCCGTGTGCATATCGTCAGTAGCTGTGTGGGTCACACAATGGACCCCATGAGCATGCAGGCTGCGTTCCTATTTCCTATGTTAGGCCCAAACCACACCAATGGGTTGAGATGCATTTTAATTTAATCATCATTTATTTAACTCACGACCATGATCACATGGTTTGGAGCACAGATTCATGAAAGTATACAATCTAAACTCTAAAGTATACAATACATTACAGATTACACGATATACATAGACATATCGTAAGGCTTTCCCTATTTGTACAGTGGAACAACATTTTTCAGAAAAGCACCCAATTTATAGATTATACTTTTTGTTTTTCAGATTTTAGTAATGCCAATTAATTTAAACATAGAAGGGTAGGTAAAAAAATAAAGTGGCAGGTATTATTTGCCTGAAATTCATAATGCCAGTATTCTTACATTCCAACAAAACATGATACTCATCTCATCTCCAATTCTGGCTTCATTACATATAGGTTACAAATCCTCTGACTGCTTTCCAATCCTTTATATCTCACCTGGTTGGATGCAGCTCAAAGTGAACTTTACTCGGGTATCTAAATGGGAGTGGATGTGTTGGATGTGTTGGATGTGTCGGATGTGTTGGATGCAGCTCCTTCCTAGCTCGTGTTATTACAGAAAAAAAACGGGCGATAAATAATAAATGTCCCAAACTCTGTCTGTATTGTAGTTCAGAATAGATGCCATTGCGATGACCTCTTTCTGCCAGGAGAGGGAGACAGAGGACATAGAACTTGGTTTTGAATGCGAGGGTGATCAGTAATAGTGTCACTAAGCTATTGAGTGTTACTGTGGGCCTTATGCCTCGTGGACCCCCAGGGTGGGCAGTCACTTAGGACTAAGGGAGGAGCTCGCTATAATGCTCGTTTTTATCTGATTAAATATCTATCAATCACGAATATTCTGCTATTATTTGGATACTTTTAGGTAATACATCAGTATTGGTGAATGCCCTTATGCCCTAGATTAAGTCTAGCAGGCGTGTGTGTGTGTGTGTGTGTGTGTGTGTGTGTGTGTGTGTGTGTGTGTGTGTGTGTGTGTGTGTGTGTGTGTGTGTGTGTGTGTGTGTGTGTGTGTGTGTGTGTGTGTGTGTGTGTGTGTGTGTGTGTGTGTGTGTGTGTGTGTGTGTGGCACTTATCCTACCCCCTTAGATAGCATTTCCGTAGACGTAGATAGCATTTGATACAGACTTATAGCATGTTATGTAGACAGCACTATAATTGCATTGTATGTAGCCATAGCACGTCATAGTACATATGTATATCATAGTATAGTATATATGTATAGTTTATATGTATAGTTTCATTATAGGCTATAGACCGATTCCGTAGCGGGTCTCATGGTCGCAGCCTACGTATTTCCTGTAGGCGGACTCGACGTAGCTGCGGGGGTAAAACCCTCACCAGGCGCACCTCTTCTACTACAGTGAACGGCAGAGTGACTGATGTTAGTTTGCCTCAAACTTTACTCCTTTACCTGCTTTTTTACTAACACTAACATTACAAAGATGCCCAGAACATCGAGATGAACCTGTGTAGTTTATGGCTGCTCCAACAGTAGTGGCAACATAAAAAATAAAATAAAACGGAATGTCTAATATCCACCGCGGTGGCGGAGACCAGAGCCATTGAGTAATGGTTGAGACGAAGCAGGGAAAGATACATATCGCCAGTCTTACCCAATACCAAATCTTTCTGTTTTATGAACACAAGGCTGCTGTATTTTATACCTCATACTAAGCATTTAAAGTATGAGGTATAAAGTACACTGGTGTTATGTATCTTTCACTGCTTCGTCTCAACCATTACTCAATGGCTCTGGTCTCCGCCACCGCGGTGGATATTAGACCGTTTTATTTTATTTTTTATGTTGCCACTGCTGTTGGAGCAGCCATAAACTACACAGGTTCATCTCGATGTTCTGGGCATCTTTGTAATGTTAGTGTTAGTAAAAAAGCAGGTAAAGGAGTCAAGTTTGAGGCAGACTAACATCAGTCACTCTGCCGTTCACTGTAGTGGAAGAGGTGCGCCTGGTGAGGGTTTTACCCCCGCAGCTACGTCGAGTCCGCCTACAGGAAATACGTAGGCTGCGACCATGAGACCCGCTACGGAATAGGTCTATAGATATTCCACTGTTGCTTTCTTAGCTTACGCATGTTTCATGATAAATGTTTTTTTGTGATGTATTCCCATGCTTTTTTGTTCTTGCTTAATGTAAGTCGCTCTGGATTAAGAGCGTCTGCTAAATGCCTAAATTGTAAATTGTAAATTGTGTGTGTGTGTGTGTGTGTGTGTGTGTGTGTCTGTGTGTGTGTGTGTGTGGTTCATGTGTGTGTGTGTGTGTCTGTGTGTGTGGTTCCAGACGAGTGGGAGAGTCGCTTCACGTTCCACCCGCTGTCCGACCTGCCTCCCCCTGACCCTTACGTCTCCGGTCAGAAGACCTACCCCAGCAAGATGGCCAAGAGCGACGGACGAGGTACGCACGCACACGACACACACATGACACACGCATGGCACACGCACGGCACACGCACGGACACACACGCACGGCACACGCACGGACACACACACACGCACGGACGCACGCCATTGTTGATTTTGTGTCTTTTTTTTTTCACAGACGAAAAGTTATGTAAGGCCAAGAAACATAAAGTAGATATTAAATATTAGGGAGGGATGAGTGGAGAAGAGATCCAGTAGAACTAAGACAAGTCATGTTATGCTTGGTTTCGCTCTACTGTGAATCAGTTTCCCTCCATTCTCTTTTTTCTTCCATGAAAATATTTATTTTGTATTTAGTGTGTAGTTGCTGAACATTTATTTAGTGTGTAGTTGCATAGCCTACCCTACCTGCCAGGTTTTTTTATTGATTGATTGATTGATTGATAATTTTATTAGACGATAAGATGCAAACAGTACAGGGTACAGTCAAGCACAGCATTGGTCCAAAAGGAACAGCACCGAAGAAAGACCTTGCGGTCTTGTTTCCATTCGGGTCCCATGCATTCATTCACAGTGACAACAAACAATACGTTTCTCAAACACACTAAATCTATATACAGGTTGGAATAGAAATACATTAATAATAGGTAGGATATGCATACAGTACTGTAGGCTAATCTGCTTAGGCTACTTGTTCACAATATGCCAAACCACCATCAACAAGAACACCCTGGCTGGCAGCAGCGATGCCCAGCCTGCCGACCCAGCGACAGAACACAGAACCTGCCGAGGCGGACAGAACTAGTGTCTGTCTACATTCACCGCACCGCACATGTCCTGAAGGATGTTGTCCACAACATCAAAGGGTGTCAGGGTTTCGTGGTAGTTCGTGACATATAATAACACTGATCAGAAGCTCACCAAAGCGACTATAGCCTGGTTTAACCCATCTAGTACAGGAAGTGCCTTAAAAATAAAGGCTATAGAGTGCCAGAGTTGTCTGATCGCTTTTACTTTGAAAGCCATGAAACAGGAAACACTTGCCTAAAAAAGTTGACTATACAAAGATACCTCACATCCCCGATCATCTTAATATATTGTTTTACGCTCCAAAAAGCGTTCATATTTTGCGGGAGAGACGGATGAGGAGCAGAAATGAAGCGCCAGCATATCGCTCTATTCATCACCACGGAGAGCGCCCTGGATTAGGAGAGACGAGTCATTCTTTCCGCTGCGCTAACATGGGAGTCAATGACAAGCTAATAGTTGCACTGAGCGTTAGCATACGGCAAGCGAAAAGCAAAATGCCAAAAGAAAAAAAATAGGAAAATTCTGAATATTCTTGCGTCGCTGGGACGTCGCTGGGACGTCGCTAGGACGTCGCTAGGACGTCCTCACACGTCATTAGTACTAATATTTCGGGATCCTTATGGCGTTCTCAGACGTCCTATGTATAGAATCTGTTAAGGAGTACCAGATGACTCGGTGCGTTCTCAGACGTCCTATGTGTAGAATCTGTTAAGGAGTACCAGATGACTCGGTGCGATCATGGAATTTAAACAAGCTCTTCTGTTTATAATCTAAACACTGTGACACGTTTAAAAAGTGTTACAAATAAGTGCTTATAGACCCTAGACGCTTGGGTTTATTGTGAAAGGAAAATAAATAAATACCTTCTCTGTGTTCTTGTTTCCAGGCCCTGGTAAAAAGGAGAGAGGAGCCCCTCCCCTTCCTCCCTTACCCAGGTGAAGAGGAGAAGGAGGACACCTTCATCACGAGATGTCTGTCTGTCTGTCTGTCTGTCTGTCTGTCTGTCTGTCTGTCTGTCTGTCTGTCTGTCTGTCTGTCTGTCTGTCTGTCTGTCTGAGAGAGGGGCCTCCTCGTCAGAGGCTGCAGGGCTATAAGAAAAAACAACACAAGTGAAGGATGGAAGTTTGAGTATTGGAACTTGGCAGCTTCTCTCTCTCTCTCTCTCTGTCTCTGTCTCTCTCTCTCTCTCTCTCTCTCTCTCTCTCTGTCTCTGTCTCTCTCTCTCTCTCTCTGTCTCTGTCTCTCTCTCTCTCTCTCTCTCTCTCTCTCTCTGTCTCTCTCTCTCTCTCTCTCTCTCTCTCTCTCTCTCTCTCTGTCTCTGTCTCTGTCTCTCTCTCTGTCTCTGTCTCTGTCTCTGTCTCTGTCTCTGTCTCTGTCTCTGTCTCTGTCTCTGTCTCTGTCTCTGTCTCTGTCTCTGTCTCTGTCTCTGTCTCTGTCTCTCTCTCTGTCTCTCTCTCTCTCTCTCTCTCTCTGTCTCTGTCTCTGTCTCTCTCTCTGTCTCTCTCTCTCTCTCTCTCTCTCTCTCTCTGTCTCTCTCTCTCTCTGTCTCTGTCTCTGTCTCTGTCTCTGTCTCTGTCTCTGTCTCTGTCTCTGTCTCTGTCTCTGTCTCTGTCTCTGTCTCTGTCTCTGTCTCTCTCTCTGTCTCTCTGTCTCTGTCTCTGTCTCTGTCTCTGTCTCTGTCTCTGTCTCTGTCTCTGTCTCTCTCTCTCTCTCTCTCTCTGTCTCTGTCTCTCTCTCTCTCTCTCTCTCTCTCTCTCTCTCTGTCTCTGTCTCTGTCTCTCTCTCTCTCTCTCTCTCTCTGTCTCTGTCTCTCTCTCTCTCTCTCTCTCTCTCTCTGTCTCTGTCTCTGTCTCTCTCTCTCTCTCTCTCTCTGTCTCTGTCTCTGTCTCTCTCTCTCTCTCTCTCTCTCTGTCTCTCTCTCTCTCTCTCTCTCTCTGTCTCTCGCTCATACATGTAACTCCATGTTGTTGTTTTTTTGTAACATGTCAAATAACGACCACAACAATTATGTCATGGAGCAGCACCGCACCTTTATGCCTCTTTGATGCTCTGTAGCACCACAACCAAAGACCCCCAAAAACAACCAAAGACCCCCAAAAACAACCAAAGACCCCCAAAAACAACCAAAGACCCCCAAAAACAACCAAAGACCCCCAAAAACAACCAAAGACCCCCAAAAACAACCAAAGACCCCCAAAAACAACCAAAGACCCCCAAAAACAACCAAAGACCCCCAAAAACAACCAAAGACCCCCAAAAACAACCAAAGACCCCCAAAAACAACCAAAGACCCCCAAAAACAACCAAAGACCCCCAAAACTCCATCACCACAACCAAAGACTCCATCACCACAGTCCTCAAAACTTCATCCCCACACCCGAGCCAAAGACATCACTAACACCAGCCTCCCTATTCTGGGAGGATTAAAAATGCTCGCTTTTTGGGCAAAGAGATTTGGTGTATTCTAGCCCATTCTGACCTGAGATCAGATTCATACGAGGTTTCCACTGGACTACACACTGGTCTGATTAAAAATGCTCGCTTTTTGGGCAAAGAGATTTGGTGTATTCTAGAGTGGGGGGAAAAAAAAGGAAAAGAAAGTTCCAGCGCTGCGTTTCAAATTGAAGATATTGTCGACCAGCTTTGAAGGCCAAATGGCTTCCGTTCCGCGCGCCGTCTGCCACGTCTTCCGATCCGCCCCGGCCGTTAAGCGTTTCAATCCATTTGCGTCGGACGCTCGTTATGATCATACGTTTTCATCATGCCTCTTTTTCCCCTTCTCTAACCCAGTGTTTCCCAACCTGTGTGTCGCGGAGCTTTGCTGCTCCGTTCGATGTGTCCCAAGTGATTTGACCGAAATTAAGTTACAGTGTTACTTTCTGTCAAATCAGGCGGCACACTAACTCACCCCCGAAAGCAATATTATAGCTACTGGGCTGCAGGCTTCTTATTGTTGCGTCGTTGTGGTCACACGTCTAACCATTAGACGTGCGATCTTTCTGAAAAGTCTATGAGGAAAATGAACGGGGATTTATTTTCCGGGTCTCCGACGCTCTATAGAGGGTATGCGCATGCTTAACCCATTCTGACCTGAGATCAGATTCTAAAAATGTCAGTCGCTCTTGGATTTTTCAAAAATAGCAGACCTACAAGCTCGTAGCGCGCCACTCGGTGGCGCACTACGAGCTTGTAGATCTGCTATTTTTCAATAGCTAAAGCATAACGTAATGCTAACACCAAAATGGGTTCCCGTTCAGAATGGGTTAAAGTGAATGGCACATTGAGTGGCAAACCAACATTAACATTGTTTAACGTTGTTTAATGGTGTAACTCGGGCTGAAACCCCCCCCCCCCCCCATCCCATCACTGCCAAACAAACAAACAAATATGAACAAACAAATTATGAACAAACAAAAACAAACAAAAACGCATGGATGTTTATTGGACCAAAGTCACATTGTGCCTTAAAGAGTGTTTTTTTCTTCCCGTCTGTCTATAATATGTAAAACCACGGAGTGGAGTTCCTGTGGGAACCGGAACGGTACTTTTCTGGATGTTTATAATGATGTTGATGGAATGTAACATACAGTGCTATTTAAAGGAACACTTCGCCCATTTACAGTACATCCTTATCGTCATAACGGTGGCTGGTCGTCGCTGATGCTCAGTAGATGGCGCCGTTTCCGTCTACACTCGCTTCCGTTTGTCTCGTTGGTTTGCCGCGGAGAGTTCCGAAACCCGCCTACCAGTGACATCATCGATGGGGAGGAACAAGCCGAGTGGAATAGTAAGGGAGTGGTGACACGCTTTGATCTCGCCGCAAAGCGGGCGCCTATATGGGCTATAGTTCCAAACACTGGAACTATCCCATTGAGACAAAGCGGGGTGCCTATGGGCTATAGTTCCAAACATTGGACCTATCCCATTGAGACAAAGCGGGGTGCCTATGGGCTATAGTTCCAAACACTGGAACTATCCCATTGAGACAAAGCGGGCGCCTAATGGGCTATAGTTCCAAACACTGGAACTATCCCATTGAGACAAAGCGGGGTGCCTATGGGCTATAGTTCCAAACACTGGAACTATCCCATTGAGACAAAGCGGGCGCCTATATGGGCTATAGTTCCACACATTGGAACTATCCCATTGAGACAAAGCGGGCGCCTAATGGGCTATAGTTCCAAACACTGGAACTATCCCATTGAGACAAAGCGGGCGCCTATATGGGCTATAGTTCCACACATTGGAACTATCCCATTGAGACAAAGCGGGGTGCCTATGGGCTATAGTTCCAAACATTGGAACTATTCCATTAAGATAGAATGAGCACTTCCGCATTCCATTGTTACAATGGGAGTCAACGCTATAGTGTGGCCACTCTCTTACCATTCCACTCGGCTAGCTAATAAAAACATCATCCCAACTTCTCTCCCAGGAAGGTTAATTTAATGGCAATTTTCTTGAACGAATGTAAAAAGAAATCACACCTGTGTGAAGTGAGGGGCGCTCTTATCATCGTACATCATCTTGACCGAACATTGCTCAGACACATGTGACGTAAATTCTCCATTAATTAATTGTTAATGGGAATTTAATGGTTGTGTAGGACGAAAATAGCCAATTTGCTCAGACACATAAAGATGACGTGAATTCTCCATTAATTGTCAATGGGAATTTAATGTTTGTGTAAAGCTGAATATAGCCTCAATAAAACACATACACGTTCGGAATCTTGCTTGAAATGACCCAACCTGCCTACCTACGATCCCGTCTACACCGACGACATGAGAACGAGGTTGAGAATGGGTGAAGTGCTCCTTTAAACGGAACCTGCAGTTTGCCAAATGGATTCATTGTTGGTTTGTCGTTGCGTTCGAGGCGGTCGCAACTTTTATTCTGAAGGAGCTGCGTATGTAACTATGAACCCGTTGAAGGCTTTTATTCTGAAGGAGCTGTGTATGTATAACTATGAACCCGTTGAAGGATGATATTTTTTATAAGTTATGTTTTCAGAACTATGCAGTATTATGTTTATTTCTTTTTGTTGTTGCTTTAACAGCTTTGAAGGGCGCCGTTTGTACACTGATTTGTGTTATGTTGTGATCATGTTTTTGTCACAGACGTTTTGTTCTAAAATGACAATCAAACAGAAATGGACCTATTCACACGGTTGAATAAAGGAATACAATGCTTTAATATGTTTTGTGTTTGGCTTGTGATGCATTAAAAAAAAAGGTTTGAGACAAATACTTTATTGAAAGTTATTCAGGATTTACAATGTATGCTTTCACATAGAAATGACGTAAAATACAAAACAAAAGTGACATGTCAATACAAAAGTGACATGTCAATAAGTGCCATGCTTTTTTGCCTCCTGGTGAATCACCAGTGGCGCGCACAGATAGACACTAGGGGGTGCTAGAGCACCCCCTAGTGTCCTTTTGGCAATGTGCTCTTAAAAAAAAGTGAAAAAAAGAAAAGGTTATTTGTAGTGTGTGGACCATGCGGTGACATTGATCAATTCTTGATAAAAACGCTTCTACTATATTATTTAGGCCCCCCACAATCTAAAGCTATGTTTCTATGTCAGTGGTTCTTCGATAAAAAAATAGCAGACCTACAAGCTCCTATGAGCTTGTAGATCTGCTATTTTTCAATAGCTAAAGCACCAAAATGGGTTCCCGCCCCAAAATGCGCTGCACAAGGTGCCCTTTTTTTCACTTGAGCACCTGCCCCTCTAAATGTCTGTGCACGCCACTGTGAATCACTCACCATGGCACTTTTGGTGCTCCATATTTTGTTAACGACAGTGCAAACAATAGCCCAGTAAAAGTCATGCTCATGGCTGACATGTTTTCAATAAAAAAAACCCATACATGACTATAGCCTGGCTAATACTGTAAGCCAGACCGAATCATACATGACTATAGCCTGGCTAATACTGTAAGCCAGACCGAATCAGCCGCAAAAGAAAACATTGCCAGCCGGCGACAGTGTTGTGTGATATTATAGCCTGGCTTATTAGCCAGGCTAATACATGACAGCATTATAAGTGACACTAATATTAAAAACAAAGTGTGACATTTCCCCCCAAACCTCTATAGTCTAATCACCATTTTGAATTGGGCATTAGTACAGTACAGTACAGTAACAAAACAGTTCCATAGTTTTCATTTAGTTTCATCACAATTTCAGTCACCTGGAATGTTTTAGTGTTATAGTCTAGATTTAGTCGACTTAAATCTACAGGTGATTTAGTCGACTAAAATGTATTTTGAGGGCCTTGATGCCGTCGTATTGATCGTAATGACTGTTTTTACACTTGCTGAAAATAGCAGATTTACAAGCTTGTACGTAGATCAACTATTTTCAGCATGCAACCAAGTGTAAAATGACTTATACTGGATCTCTAGTCCACTATAGTTCCTTCCTAAAATGGTTGTCTAGTTTTTATTTGTTGCTGAAATCGTCAGTATATTTATACTTTGGAAAAAGGTAGTCGACGGACATTTTTCGTCTTAGTTTTAGTCGACGAAAAAAACACTGGCCCGTAGACTACTGCTATACGGAGACATAACATCTCTCATTTTCCAGAGATATCTTTTACTACTAATATGTTTTATACATATACCTTCTTTTGATTTTCATCTAGGTTTTTGTAGGGGAAAATGCCACCATATAAATGTTCACATAATATTTACCATAAATGTATATTGACTGGACTTTTCAGTCCAGTCAATACATTTATGGTAAATATTATGTGATCCCCTATCCATATAGCCCTTCGTTTAAAACCAGATGATACATCTTTACGAAAATAGTTTTTCTATTTGAGTCCCAAGTCCACAGCCCCAAGGCCTCTGTTATTTTTTACTCTTAATAATAATAATAATAATAATAATAATAAAACTTTATTTGTATAGCACCTTTCATGACATGAAATGCAGCTCAAAGTGCTTTACAGAACAATGGAGAATAAAAGAAAAGCAAGGCAACGACATTAAAAAACAAGCAGTAATGCTTATACAATAGGTTTCTTTTTGTAACTTCTCTACTGGTTCCCCATATGAAATGTTTTATTTTATTTTTTAAGTGTCTCGTCCTTAAAATATCCTCGAAATATAGTTGCCAAGACACAGCAGTTTTGCCAAGACATTATGTTTTTAATTTATAATTATAAATCTGTGTTCTATAACAGCATTGACTTCTTTTCCCATTTTTTTTTAAATCCTCCTTTATTTCCTTATCTTCACTATCACAGTTATTTTCATAACTGGCATTACAAAACTTCAAACCAAGTATATCGTTTCTGTGTCCTTTATAAAAATTTGACCCTGACGTGATTTGAACACGCAACCTTCTGATCTGGAGTCAGACGCGCTACCGTTGCGCCACAAAGCCCTATAAGGGTTTCCGTGAGAAAGTCATATTTTAGCATGTATCGGATAAAAAATATGCTATTTTGTCTATTTTCATATATAGCAATTTACAATTTACAATTTAGGCATTTAGCAGACGCTCTTAATCCAGAGCGATTTACATTAAGCAAGAACAAAAAAGCATGGGAATACATCACATAAAAAGCATTTATCATGAAACATGCGTAAGCTAAGAAAGTAACAGTGGAATATCTATATAATGAGACTATACATATAAACTATATATCTACTACTATGCTATACATACATATGTAGAAAAGTGTTGCAAAGCTGATGTCTAACCATACATAATCATTTATTGTATTATTATCATTATTATGAATACATAATTTAATATGATTATTATGGTGGTGGGTTTTGTGAATAATCCAACAATTTAGGTAATATTTTATTATGACAAGATATGTTTTATAATGTATTACATTTATAGCATTTTGTAGAAGTGCAAGCTATAAATAATTTGGGAAGGTGTCTTAAATATACATCCAATAAAAAACGGAACCTCCCTGAATCTTAATTCATATTAATTCATATTAATTGTTTTATTGTATTTTAATCTTCAAAGTGTGAATCATTGGCTTGTTTTTCCTTCTGGCTGCGACACCACGTGAGCGCCACTGAGCAGGGCTCCGCTCTCAGCCAATCACAGCTGACTCACCAAGCGTTGATTGGCCCTGCGGCCTGTCAGTCATATTTTAGGGCGTTTCCATTTTTTCTCCCACAGCTGTCAGATTCGTCCCGTCAAGTCAGACACACTCAGCACGCTCGTCAAGCGGTACGCACTTAACTTCCGCTCAGTGGACTCAAATAAAAGTATTGTTGATGTCTTTCTTTCTTTCTTTCTTTCTTTCTTTCTTTCTTTCTTTCTTTCTTTCTTTCTTTCTTTCTTTCTTTCTTTCTTTCACACAGTACGGTATCCATCTTGCCCCACTACTCTACCTGGCTGTAAATAACAAACATAATTCATGTTGGTGATTATATAAAAGGTATTATCATAGACTATTCATAATTCATTTATCATTGTTAAGTTCACTCTGTATATCACTCAATTGTATAGTGTTTTTTTAGACTCTTATTTTGAAAATCCACCACACCGGACATCACATGCTTATGAAGTTCCTACTCGACGGTCCTGTGTATGAATCATATTGACGGACTGTATATCAGCAGCAGAGACTGTGTGTGTACACTATAACACTACAGTGTGTTCATTTATTAAATGCACCGACCGATCACTTCACATCTGGAGAACATGATGATGATGCGATGATCTGATCATTCAGCACGCACGCACGCACGCACACACAGCAGGTAAGCACGCACAACACCGTACACGCACGGCTGCATTGATTTGGCACATTGTGTTTGTGTCTGTGTCTGTCTGTGTGTGCATGTTTTGAGTTGACAGTGAGTCACACACAGTCACACATTGTCACACACACATTGTCGCTGCATGGATGCCATCGTTTACTGTTACTGTGACAATGTGTGATGTGTGTGTGTGTGTGTGTGTGTCACTATTACTGTTACTGTATTATTAATGGAGCTAATGCTAGCCTTATTAGCACAGCGTCACAGACCACAGTGGGGGGGAGTTGTCGGGGAACACCATGCAGTGGTCCTTGAGGGGGTTCCAGATGGTGGTCCCCACTCCACACACATGGAACCTTAATTATTTGAGTAAAAGTAAATGAGTGATGATTTCCTGGGTTTCTTTTTGTTTTGTTATAGAAGTGTATATTTTTTGTATGTCTCTAAATGTTATAATGAATTGAACAAGGTGCACCCTCTTGTAAACAAGTGTAATGCAGTTTTTTTTTATATTGAGTTGTGCTTGAAATGTACCTACTGTTAATTCTGCAAACTGTTAATAAATACTTCAATCAATCAATCAATCAATCAATCAATCAAAACATTTTACAATCTCAAGAGCTAAATTATTGTTTAATCAGACCAGTGTGTGTCCATGTGGAAACCTCGTATGAATCTGATCTCAGGTCAGAATGGGTTAATCAGACCAGTGTGTGTCCATGTGGAAACCTCGTATGAATCTGATCTCAGGTCAGAATGGGTTAACATCTGCATTACATTACAAAATGTATACACACAATTATATAATGTAAAATAATTGTTATTACAATTTACAATGTAGGCATTTATCAGACGCTCTTAATCCAGAGCGACTTACATTTAACCCATTCTGACCTGAGATCAGATTCATACGAGGTTTCCACCGGACACACGCTGGTCTGACGAACCCATTCTGACCTGAGATCAGATTCTAAAAATGTCAGTCGCTCTTCGATTTTTCAAAAATAGCAGACCTACAAGCTCGTATCGCGCCACTCGGTGGCGCGATATGAGCTTGTAGATCTGCTATTTTTAAATAGCTAAAGCATAACATGATGGTGACACCAAAATGGGTGCCCGGTCAGAATGGGTTAAGCAAGAACAAAAGCATGGGAATACATCACATAAAAGCATTTATCAATATCATGAAACATGCGTAAGCTAAGAAAGTAACAGTGGAATATCTATATAATGAAACTATACATACACTATACATATAAACTATACATATTTACTACTATGCTATACACATGGCGTGCTATGACTATATACAATACAATTATAGTGCTGTCTACATAACATGCTATAAGTCTGTGTCAAATGCTATCTAAGCCAACAGAAATGCTATCTAAGGGGCTAGGGTAAGTGCTATGGGCCATGATGGAGTCTGAAAAGGTGGGTTTTCAGGCTACGGCGGAAGATTGGGAGTGATGCTGCAGTTCTGACTGCAATGGGAAGTGCATTCCACAGTTTTGGAGCCAGAAGGGAGAAGAGTTTGGGACGTGTGGAGCGTTGTTGTCCCGGCGTTTTTAGTGAGGGTACTTCCAGTTTCCCTGCGTTGGCTGATCTGAGTGCGCGGGAGGGTTTGTAGGGTTCAATCATACTTGTAAGATATGGGGGAGCCATACCTTAGTTATTGTGATCAACGTTTGTCTGTTATCTCTCCTAATGGTACCAACATCGATACAGCATGGAATTGTGGACAGAATCTTATCCAAGACAACAACATATTCTTTAGTTTTGGGTCTGAGAGGCTAAATGTCATCAAATGGTGGTCCCTGGCTGTCTGTGGGGTCCTTGAGGGAGTTCCAGGGGGTCCGCAGCTAAATGATAGTTTGGAACCCAATGGACCCTTATGGGTCTGCAACCCAGAGAGTGTACAAATGGAACCAAATGGACCAAATGGGTCTGTAACCCAGAGAGTGTACAAATGGAACCAAATGGAGTCTGGACCGGTCCATTTGGTTCCAGAGATAAATGCCATTAAATGGGGGTCTGTAGACTAATGCATGTCAAACTGGGGGGTCCTTGAAATTAAACGGGTCTGGCTGTCTGTCTGTCTGTCTGTCTGTCTGTCTGTCTGTCTGTGTCTGTCTGTCTTTAAGCAGGTTGTAATCTTATTATTTCCAATATAAAAGTGAACGACCGTAAACACAAGCTTCTGAACCGTCCTTTAGCCCCCAGGGGGTGCCCAAAAGATAGATCTGTGATCTACCACTAAGACAAGACATTAGGGATGCACCGATCCGGCTTTTTGGCATTCGATACCGATTTGGATAAACGGGGGTCCAGTATCTGCCGATACAGAGTACCGATCCGATACCCCCCACAAAGAAACGTAATAACCTATTAAGCTGTATGCCTCACTGTGTGGAGTCTGGAATCATTATTTTGTGTAAGGAAACATCAAGGCTTGACTTAAACATTACTTTCCCAACTTTGTAAACAAAATGTAACAAACACAGATATAAATGCACTGAATTATTTATTAAATAACTGTGCAACAATTAGACCAGGTTAATGTGTGCACAGGCTAGCCTGGCTGCATTCCACATGTTATACTGTCAATACTACACTGCTGTGTCACAGAGGAGGTAGACTAGAGTTGTTGTCATACTGTAATTACACATAATTATCGGATCGGATCGGATACTGGATCGGCCACCGATCCGATACCCGATCTAGAATTTTAGCCTGGATCGGCGCCGATCTCCGATACGAGTATCGGATCGGTGCATAAAAAACAAATCAAATATTAATAAACATATCTTTGGCATCATCTGCCACTTATAGGAGACCATAATTTTAGGATCTGTGCACCATTTCTCCTCTCGTTGCTCCAGCGGGGATGCCTGGCCTATCTTTCTATAGCCGCCATCTTTGGTTTAATCTGACCTCTGCCCTCTTCCTGCCTGCAGCGCTGTGACCTCATCAACGGGCGCCGGCCTGCCTCTCGTCCGGCCTGGACGACGTCACCGTCGCCATGGAGACCGCCGCCAACAGCTTCGTGGAGATCCACGGGAAGAACATATCCCACAATGCACCGGGGTCGGCCACGCCCATGGCCCTGGACAGGCTGTTTCCTGCTCTGCTGGAGTGCTTTGGCATCATACTGTGTGGATACATAGCTGGAAGGTACACACGCACGCGCACACACACACACACACGCACACGCACACGCACACGCACACAGACACACACACACACACACACACACACACACACACACACGCACACGCACACACAAGAGGCAGCGGTGGCCGAACGGTTTGCGGAGCGGTCTTGATACCGGAAGGTCGCCAGTTAGAATCCCCGGACCGGCACGTTAGAATTACCACCGCTGAAGTGCCCTTTGAGCAAGGCATTGAACCTCTACCATGAAATGTTCTATGAGCAGGGCCTGGCTGTAAACAAGTTCTTCAGCTTAGTCCACATCCCTGGGTAAACAAAGAACTTTGCTTTGCTCTGCTTAGTGCTTACTGCTTAAACATACTCATCTGCACTATACTTGTGAGGATGAGTATGTGTTTGTGTAAGCAAAGCAAAGCAAAGTTCTTTGTTTACCCAGGGACCTACCTATAACTAATATACTATAATCAGACCAGTGTGTGTCCGGTGGGAAACCTCGTATGAATCTGATCTCAGGTCAGAATGGGCTATGAGAAACACACCTAAACCGATGGTATCATGTGATCTGTGTGTGCAGGGCGGACATCATCACGGGCAGCCAGGCCAAGGGTCTGGGCCAATTCGTGTCCAAGTTTGCTCTCCCAGCGCTGCTCTTCAAGAACATGGTGCTGCTGGACTTTGGAGACGTCATCTGGGCCTTCCTGTGGAGCGTGCTGGTGGCTAAGGTACGGTGGCTAGTGGGTCATCTGGGGGGATTGTGCTAATTATAATAATAATTATAATAATAATATTAGAACTGCTGTGACCAGGGCAGGAATTTCACAGCGGCCATGGCCACGGTCGTTGCCCCTCTCTTTGGCCCATACGGCCACATTGGCCGTGGTGCCCATGTGCCCCGACCGGCGCCCACAGCAGTTAATTTTACCGTTTTTCCTCTGTGCAAAAAAGGGTCTCGCGCAGACTTGTATTGTCTGTATTGTGGTTGTGTTGCCATTTGACAAGTGGTTTGATTCTTTTGCCTCCTCCCTCCTCCTCCTCCGCTCCATGCACGCATGCACGCACTGACAGCCTCTCACTCACTGACAGCCTCTCACGCACTGACAGCTCAGCCTCTCACTCACTGACAGCCTCTCACTCACTGACAGCTCAGCCTCTCACTCACTGACAGCCTCTCACTCACTGACAGCCTCTCACGCACTGACAGCTCAGCCTCTCACTCACTGACAGCCTCTCACGCACTGACAGCTCAGCCTCTCACGCACTGACAGCTCAGCCTCTCACTCACTGACAGCTCAGCCTCTCACTCACTGACAGCTCAGCCTCTCACACACTGACAGCTCAGCCTCTCACTCACTGACAGCTCAGCCTCTCACTCACTGACAGCTCAGCCTCTCACGCACTGACAGCTCAGCCTCTCACTCACTGACAGCTCAGCCTCTCACTCACTGACAGCTCAGCCTCTCACGCACTGACAGCTCAGCCTCTCACTCACTGACAGCTCAGCCTCTCACTCACTGACAGCTCAGCCTCTCACTCACTGACAGCTCAGCCTCTCACTCACTGACAGCTCAGCCTCTCACACACTGACAGCTCAGCCTCTCACTCACTGACAGCTCAGCCTCTCACTCACTGACAGCCTCTCACTCACTGACAGCTCAGCCTCTCACGCACTGACAGCTCAGCCTCTCACACACTGACAGCTCAGCCTCTCACGCACTGACAGCTCAGCCTCTCACTCACTGACAGCTCAGCCTCTCACTCACTGACAGCTCAGCCTCTCACTCACTGACAGCTCAGCCTCTCACGCACTGACAGCTCAGCCTCTCACACACTGACAGCTCAGCCCGGCTGGCGCGGTGCTTCAGGATTATTATCACAATGTTTAAGCTAAAATAATGATGACCGGGGACTTAAAATCATTGTTTTATTTGATGGCCTTCATGCCCTGGCACTTGGCCTTGTGCCCTCAAAAAGATGACCACACTAAAGGCCAAGTGGCCTCGCCCCTAAAATGATGAAATTCCAGGCCTGGCTGTGACGCGTGTACGTCGTGCACACGCGTCACACATTACACTCGACGTCGCCGCGTTACTATTGAGACATTTACAGCGAAACACACACTCATCCTTTTGACTTACTGTAAGTACAACGTGAAAGTACATTTGTATTAGTCCGGGAGCTAGACCCAGCCCTCATAGCAATTTTTGCTACCTTTTTTTCACTATTATTTCCTGTTAGCATATACCATGGGCCATCTCAAAATGAAGGGACCACTCCCAACTCGGGGCCGTTTGGTTTCAGGGGCCCAAAAACCCCTTTTTTGGTATATGTCTCTGGCGAAATTGTGTAAAGGCAAATAAAAAATCACTAAAATTACATAAATACACATGGAAGTGTGAAATTTGGCATGGAGTATCCTGACACATAGGGGTAAGTATCAGAATAGGATTTTGGGGCTATCTACCATTGTATTCTTAAATATGACCTACATCATCCTCAGAAACACAAAAATATACACTGTCCGCTTAACAAATAACAACAAAGATGGTTATTTTCCAGCACATTAGGGTGAATATAACTGCCTCACTTGTATATAGAAAACCTCCCATATCCTTAAGCTTCAATTTAAGCCCAAGATGACCTCTCTATCTTGAAGATTACTCTTTCTGTGGCCAAAATGCTGCACTATACCTCAAATCGGAGACATTTTCTTTATCAGTCACTATAGCCTTCCAGAGTCCTAGAATGTAACAATAGGTTCACATGTTCTGCAACTACTGCTGTCTGAAGTTAGAAACATGAATACTACAGCAGGAACACAAATGCCTTTTATTATATTTATTTATTATATTATATGCGCATAATAGCTTGTTTCAGTACATAGCCTATCAATAGTCACCCAAATCAATGTGCACCCAAATGTAACAGTGACCGAGTTAAAGACAAAGGGAGACACAACATAAAAATACTGTATGACAAGGGGGCATCAGATTCCTTGTTTTTCTTTTTCTTTCTTTTTTTCATAATTTATCAAAGAAATCAAAGAAAACAACAAAAACAACCACAACAAAATAATTGTTATACCACTGCATATTTTAAACCTTAAATTCACAACCCTTCCATATTGACAACTACTTTAGGTTTATTCATCATCAGATTCATCTTCCTCCTCCTCTTCATCATCAGAATCATTCATATGTGTATGAATTTCTTCTAGGTCATCCTCGTCTGTCCCCTCTTCAGACAACACATCAATGAGGGCTTTGGGGGTGACGTCACCTTCAAACCATAGAGGCTCTAGTTTGCCATTTTCTGAGTTCAGATGAAACCCATGGTCAAGAGGTGATGGAATTTCTCATGAGCCCTCTTCCAGATGCATACCTGCATTTGACATGCTGCAAGAGGACCCTCTTGCATGGTGGAAAAGTTGAAAGGTCAAGGGAGAGACCTGGTCGAAGCTCGAGGCTTGAGCCACACATTTTCTTCACCTTGATCTCTCTTGCCTCATCCACACGCTTCACTCGAGGACCAAAGCTATAGAGGCGACAGGTGAACTTTTCAACACCAGTTAGCACAAGCCCATCAAGTTCCCAAGAGTTCCCCACTGCGGCAAAGATCTGAATGAACTTAGAATGCTGATTCAGAAGCTTGATGGGTCGCACCTTTCCTTTGCCTTTGAATGCAGAGGTGCAGTCAGCACCAGTGAAGGCATGCAAGGCCAGCAAAGCTGAAATATGCTCTTGTGAATAATCTTCAGCCAGCTGGTTGATGTTAATCAGCTTATCTCCCATGTCAAATATGACATCAACTGTGAAGGATTTGGCATAATAGAGGAGAATGAAGAAAATGTCAGAGTCTCTGGCTCTGCCTCGGACAGTTTTGATGTGAGGCATTGTGCTTTGGATGTGATTGATGTAGATGATCACCCTCACATCAGTTTCTTCATGTGTTGAATTCAGATCAGGTAGAAGTGCTTTGGAAATCACTCCAGCTTGAGCTTCTATCTTGAAAGCTTGACCAGCCTCAATGAAGATGATGGGCCTTCGGAGTATCTCTTCCATCATATCTGGAGAGCTCCAGTGCTCGAGAATTAGATGTATGAGTGACTTCTTGTTGTCATCATTTGTGAGGAAACCTTTCCAATCTGCAGGTCGGCGAACATTCAGACCATTAACTATGTACCGCTCACCACAACCTCTGCGATCCCTCTCAGCTGATTTTGAGAAAGTGGAGCTCCCTTCTCCTTGTCAATGTGGTCTCATTGTAGATGGTAATGCCACATTCTATATGAGCAATGTGCCCCAGACAATGAAGACTATATCAGAGAGCATCTTCAAAAGTCAACCTACTGCTGCAGAAACAGTATTCAGTACTGACACTTATGTTGACCGACTTCATTCACCAAAATCAGCTGAGAGGGATCGCAGAGGTTGTGGTGAGCGGTACATAGTTAATGGTCTGAATGTTCGCCGACCTGCAGATTGGAAAGGTTTCCTCACAAATGATGACAACAAGAAGTCACTCATACATCTAATTCTCGAGCACTGGAGCTCTCCAGATATGATGGAAGAGATACTCCGAAGGCCCATCATCTTCATTGAGGCTGGTCAAGCTTTCAGGATAGAAGCTCAAGCTGGAGTGATTTCCAAAGCACTTCTACCTGATCTGAATTCAACACATGAAGAAACTGATGTGAGGGTGATCATCTACATCAATCACATCCAAAGCACAATGCCTCACATCAAAACTGTCTGAGTCAGAGCCAGAGACTCTGACATTTTCTTCATTCTCCTCTATTATGCCAAATCCTTCACAGTTGATGTCATATTTGACATGGGAGATAAGCTGATTAACATCAACCAGCTGGCTGAAGATTATTCACAAGAACATATTTCAGCTTTGCTGGCCTTGCATGCCTTCACTGGTGCTGACTGCACCTCTGCATTCAAAGGCAAAGGAAAGGTGCGACCCATCAAGCTTCTGAATCAGCATTCTAAGTTCATTCAGATCTTTGCCACAGTGGGGAACTCTTGGGAACTTGATGGGCTTGTGCTAACTGGTGTTGAAGAGTTCACCTGTCGCCTCTATAGCTTTGGTCCTCGAGTGAAGCGTGTGGATGAGGCAAGAGAGATCAAGGTGAAGAAAATGTGTGGCTCAAGCCTCGAGCTTCGACCAGGTCTCTCCCTTGACCTTTCAACTTTTCCACCATGCAAGAGGGTCCTCTTGCAGCATGTCAAAAGAGTTAACTTCCAGGTATGCATCTGGAAGAGGGCTCATGAGAATAACCCAGAAATTCCATCACCTCTTGACCATGGGTTTCATCTGAACTCAGAAAATGGCAAACTAGAGCCTCTATGGTTTGAAGGTGACGTCACCCCCAAAGCCCTCATTGATGTGTTGTCTGAAGAGGGGACAGACGAGGATGACCTAGAAGAAATTCATACACATATGAATGATTCTGATGATGAAGAGGAGGAGGAAGATGAATCTGATGATGAATAAACCTAAAGTAGTTGTCAATATGGAAGGGTTGTGAATTTAAGGTTTAAAATATGCAGTGGTATAACAATTATTTTGTTGTGGTTGTTTTTGTTGTTTTCTTTGATTTCTTTGATAAATTATGAAAAAAAGAAAGAAAAAGAAAAACAAGGAATCTGATGCCCCCTTGTCATACAGTATTTTTATGTTGTGTCTCCCTTTGTCTTTAACTCGGTCACTGTTACATTTGGGTGCACATTGATTTGGGTGACTATTGATAGGCTATGTACTGAAACAAGCTATTATGTGCATATAATATAATAAATAAATATAAATATAATAAAAGGCATTTGTGTTCCTGCTGTAGTATTCATGTTTCTAACTTCAGACAGCAGTAGTTGCAGAACATGTGAACCTATTGTTACATTCTAGGACTCTGGAAGGCTATAGTGACTGATAATGAAAATGTCTCCGATTTGAGGTATAGTGCAGCATTTTGGCCACAGAAAGAGTAATCTTCAAGATAGAGAGGTCATCTTGGGCTTAAATTGAAGCTTAAGGATATGGGAAGTTTTCTATATACAAGTGAGGCAGTTATATTCACCCTAATGTGCTGGAAAATAACCATCTTTGTTGTTATTTGTTAAGCGGACAGTGTATATTTTTGTGTTTCTGAGGATGATGTAGGTCATATTTAAGAATACAATGGTAGATAGCCCCAAAATCCTATTCTGATACTTACCCCTATGTGTCAGGATACTCCATGCCAAATTTCACACTTCCATGTGTATTTATGTAATTTTAGTGATTTTCTATTTGCCTTTACACAATTTCGCCAGAGACATATACCAAAAAAGGGGTTTTTGGGCCCCTGAAACCAAACGGCCCCGAGTTGGGAGTGGTCCCTTCATTTTGAGATGGCCCATGGTATATGCTAACAGGAAATAATAGTGAAAAAAAGGTAGCAAAAATTGCTATGAGGGCTGGGTCTAGCTCCCGGACTATATCGATTCGCTTCACATGCTATGATGGTGGAATGCAGTATTTTTTTAGTACCGTTGAAAATTGCTCTGGCATTTCTAGCTAAACGGAAGAGAATGAAATCACGTGAATGTGAGTCATGGTCAGTTTGCTGTATTTAGAAACCATGTTCAGTGCCTGGTCGAAGACGCTGCACATGTTTGCAACATTAATTGTGATTTAATGGGATATTTCACTTTAGCCCATTCTGACCTGAGATCAGATTCATACGAGGTTTCCACTGGACACACACTGGTCTGATTTAAAATATCTTTTGGTCCTTTCATCGTCTACTCAGGCTTATGCGAACACCCCAGACAGTTGTTAAGTTGCTTGATTCACTATTTAGATATTAAAAAAAAAGATAAAACATTTAAATAAAAACAACACATTTAAATAAAAACAACAACGCTGCATAAAAACACCCCTAATAAATATTAAAAATAAATGGAAATAAGTAATAAAAAACCCACTATTATTACACAAATATTAGAAACCTGAGTAGACGAGGAAAGTACCAAAATATATATTTTTTAACCCATTCTGACCGGGCACCCATTTTGGTGTTGGCATCATGTTATGCTTTAGCTATTGAAAAATAGCAGATCTACAAGCTCATAGCGCGCCACCGAGTGGCGCGCTATGAGCTTGTAGATCTGCTATTTTTGAAAAATCGAAGAGCGACTGACATTTCTTGAATCTGATCTCAGGTCAGAATGGGTTCATCAGACCAGTGTGTGTCCAGTGGAAACCTCGTATGAATCTGATCTCAGGTCAGAATGGGTTAATATGTGTGTGAGTTGTGTTTTTGTTTGTATTGTGTTTATTGGATATTTTCAGGAAAACACATTGCCATGTTACACTTGGCTCACACTTATATTAACCCATTCTGACCTGAGATCAGATTCATACGAGGTTTCCACTGGACACGCACACTGGTCTGATTAACCCATTCTGACCTGAGATCAGATTCTAAAAATGTCAGTCGTTCTTTTGATTTTTCAAAAATAGCAGACCTACAAGCTCATATCGCGCCACTCGGTGGCGCGCTATGAGCTTGTAGATCTGCTGTTTTTCAATAGCTAAAGCATAACGTGATGCTGACACCAAAATGGGTTCCCGTTCAGAATGGGTTAATAATATTATTCTAATAATAATAATAATAATAATATAATATTTTAATCACAACTTGCTCACTTATTTCAGTGAGGCAGAACATGTTTTAAACGTGTGCAATGTGCATTTCTCCGTGTGACCACTAGGTGGCGGTGTTTTCCTTGGTGTGCGTGTTGACCCTCATGGTGGCCAGTCCAGAGACGCGCTACAGCAAGGCGGGACTGTACGCCATCTTCGCTACGCAGAGCAACGACTTCGCCCTGGGGTACCCCATAGGTGAGATATGGATACATACCCTATAGGGAAGATATGGATACCCCATAGGTGAGATATGGATTTATACCCCATAGGTGAGATATGGATTTATACCCCATAGGGAAGATATGGATTTCTAAAACGGGTAGTCCCAATACTTGATTCTGATTGGCAGGGCCCGATTAACACCTCTGTGGGCCCCTGGGCACTGAAGCTCGAAGGCTTCAAAGCACACCTTCAATCACTGTATTTCATTCTGTAGCTGTAATGGGGAAGGGGAGCGCTTGATTGCTTTTCAAACACATGCCGTGCGGGGGCGTCTATAAGCACCGCCCGGCTCATACGACTGTGAATGTGTGGCTCCTCCAGGCAGCCCCGTCAAGACACCAAGCGCTATTCTCCCGTCACTGTATTATAGTCTATTCGCCGAGCAAAAAACAAGGAAGTGATGTGGCTCGCTCTGGTGGCGCAAAGCGTAGCTGCTTTTGTGAATTCAATAGTTTTATGAGGTTAATATTGGTTATATGGGACAACGCTCCACACGTCCCAAACTCTTCTCCCTTCTGGCTCCAAAACTGTGAAATGCACTTCCCATTGCAGGTCAGAACTGCAGCATCACTCCCAATCTTCCGCCGTAGCCTGAAAACCCACCTTTTCAGACTCCATCATGGCCCATAGACTTACCCTACCCCCTTAGATAGCATTTCTGTAGACTTAGATAGCATCTGATACAGACTTATAGCATGTTATGTAGACAGCACTATAATTGCATTGTATGTAGTCATAGCACGCCATAGTACATATGTATAGCATAGTATAGTATATATGTATAGTTTAATTATATAGATATTCCACTGTTACTTTCTTAGCTTACGCATGTTTCATGATATTGATAAATGTTTTTATGTGATGTATTCCCATGCTTTTGTTCTTGCTTAATGTAAGTCGCTCTGGATTAAGAGCGTCTGATAAATGCCTAAATTGTAAATTGTAATTGTATGTTTGTAACCGTTTTAGAAAAGCAATAAGCCACTCGAGGCCCTGCAGCTTACCGGGTATTTTACACTGCCTACGCCCCCCAGCCAGTGTAAAATACCCGGTAACCTGAGACCTCTCGTGGCTTATTGCTTAAATATACCCCTATAGGGAAGATATGGATACCCCATAGGTGAAAGATATGGATATATACCCTTAACATTAACCATTCTGAACGGGAACCCATTTTGGTGTTAGCATCACGTTATGCTTTAGCTATTGAAAAATAGCAGATCTACAAGCTCATAGTGCGCCACCGAGTGGCGCGCTACGAGCTTGTAGGTCTTCTATTTTTGAAAAATCAAAGAACGACTGACATTTTTATAGAATCTGATCTCAGGTCAGAATGGGTTAATCAGACCAGTGTCTGTCCAGTGGAAACCTCGTATGAATCTGATCTCAGGTTAGAATGGGTTAATGTGTGCGTGTGCGTGTGCGTGTGTGTGTGTGTGTGTGTGTGTGTGTGTGTGTGTGTGTGTGTGTGTGTGTGCGTGTGCGTGTGCGTGTGTGTGTGCGTGTGTGTGTGCGTGCTCCAGTGGACGCCCTGTACCGCTCCACCTCTCCAGAGTACCTCCAGTACATCTACCTGGTCGCCCCGGTCTCCCTGATGATCCTCAACCCCATTGGCTTCTCTCTGTGCGAGATCCAGCGCTGGAAGCAGGCCAGCCAACCACAGCGCAGCACCCTCGGCATCCTGGCCGTCGTAGTCCTACAGGTATATATGTGTTTTTTGTAGTTTTCTATATTTCTATATTAGTTTTCTTATAGATTTTTTTTTATGGGTTCAGAGTCTTTCTCAAGGACACCTCCACACTAATTAACTCTGGCTATAGTTTGGCTAACAGTCGGTGTAATCTACCTAAAACCGGCCGAAATCCTCCCGTGCACGCTCTCGCACGTCTTTATGTGCATAGTTACGTAATATGCGATATTCAGGGCTTCATTAGAGCTTGATTTGACTTAAAAATGTAAATAAGGATGATCGCATAGCATCGGGGGACGGATCACTGTGTAACACAGTGCAGAAAGCTAGCGGATGTTGTGATCCGTTAAACCGGA
>NC_139704.1:49679498-49699658 GCF_964188405.1 Protomyctophum parallelum | reverse complement strand
CTCCAGCGTAAACCACACCAGCCTGTCCAACTTCGCCTTCCTGTACGGAGTGTTCCCCACGGCGCCCAGCGTGGCCATCTACGCCTCGCAGTACGGCATGGAGCTGGAGGTGGTGAGTACTGTATCTACTGTACCTACTGTATCTACTGTACACCATCTACTGTACGCCTCGCAGTACGGCATGGAGCTGGAGGTGGTGAGTACTGTACCGTCTACTGCAGTGTTTCCCAACCTGTGTGTCGCGGAGCTTTGGTGCTCCGTTTGATGTGTCCAAGTGCTCCGCGTAATTTGACCGAAATTAAGTTATAGTGTTACTTTCTGTCAAATCAGGCGGAACACTAAGGCCCTTTCCCAATTCCTTTTTTAACCCTACCCCTCAGCCCTTGCCCCTTCCCCTTGTCCCTACATAATGAGTGTCAAGGGGTAGGGAGATAAATCATCCCCCTAGGAATTGGAACGTCCCTAAATATTGAACGTCCCTTGTAGATATTGATATACAACCTGTTCTCAGAAAATAGCTGATCTGCAAGCTCACTACAGGCCAGTGGTCCCCAAACTTTGATGGCATTTCTGTCTCTAGGACCCCCAATTTATATTGTAAAATCAATGTTAATTAACTCTGAGAGTGTACAAACTATCATTTAGCCCATAACCCACTTTGGAAACTACTTTCCATTTGATTTAAGATGTAGAGATGGAACGTAAATATAACATTGCTGTGGTTATGATGAAATAAATATATTGTAATTTTGTCTCATGTTGGTAGCCCATGTATGTAATTCAGCTAGATATAGCTCATTCTGACACCTGCTCAACAGTTGTACCTGATTAATTGATTATTGTTTGTATAGCATGGGTACAGATATATATACAGGGTTAGAAAAAGGAAAAACAATTTACAGTATAGAAAGAAGGGGCTGTGGTCACTGTTCATTGTTTTTAATATCATTAAGAACAGAGTAATTTTCTATCAATGAAAATGCCATCGTGATTCATCTCCATCCAATGTATAGTCTGCACGGCAGCTTGCAATCTGTTCTGTAGCTGGTTTGCCTGGGGAAAAAAACAACACCATTGCTAATTAGTTATGTAAGTTTTGCAACTTGTGGGGATTAGTTTAACATTGGTCATGATAAAACCATAGCTATCACTGCAGCGCGAGTAGCCAACGTTATGCAGTGACAGCGTTATGTAGGTACAGTAGGCTATTTCACGGCTTTTAAGAGCTCCAAAACTGCAGAATGTTGACATATCGTGGTCTGGGGGGTCTGACTGATGCCTGCTAATAATCTAGCTTGCATCCGTGTTGTATCACCGGCGCACCGGCGATAAATAAAAAAGAATAAAGCGCCGATGCGGCGCCAAATGAATGGGTAACGTTGTATGAATGCAACGCCGTATCATATCGTTAGTTCACGTGAGGTAACGTTAACCTTTGCTAGAGATTGCGATATTTTTGGCGATGCAGATTGTTAATACATTCAAATAATATTGGTTATTATAATATTTTTCCATAATAAAGGACATAAAAGGCTTCTTACCTCGTCCGCCTTTCAGCCCTCACTGCCCCTCAGTGATGTTGCTCCGTTTGAAGTCCCGTCGAGATATCCCTTCAAACGAAGGGGATTCTAGCCCTAACCCTTGGCCCTACCCCTCGCTCCAAAGACAATTGAGATAACCCTTCCCCCTCACGTGAACGCGCATAAGCAAGGGCAAGGGCTAAGGGCCAGGACGAAGGGAGGAATTGGGATTGAGCCTAACTCTCCCCCGATAGCTAATGGGCTGCAGGCTTCTTATAGTTGCGTCGTTGTTGTCACACGTCTAACAATTAGACGTGCGATAACATCAACACGGAAAACAATAGACTAACGACCCTCGGCCATTGAAATGTTAATGCTTAGATGCATGCAGAAGAGGCTACATTTCGCTCCCTCCAGAAAGACTGGAGCGCGCAGAGCGCAGCCACATGCACGTAGACAGCAGACACATACAGAGTCCTACATGTCCAGAACTAGCCCAAACATTTAGATTCTCGTAGTCCCGACCCAAACACGTAAAGTAAACGTGACGTTGTTGTGATTAAACATAATGTGCCACGAAAAATAGCTGTCCAAAATAGCTGTCCATGTCCAAACATGATCGCATCGTTCGGCCAACAAAATATATCTCCCTCCCTCCACAGAAGCGCAGTGATTTATTCTTCGTCGTACACGTGTTACGCTTGCATGCTGAAAATAGCTGATCTACAAGCTCACAACGCGTTGCGGACGCAACGCGTTGTGAGCTTGTCGATCAGCTATTTTCAGCACGTGAAAATAAGCAGGCTGTGAGAACTGAGACCCTGCACAATAAAAGCATGCAGCTTTCACAAGTTGGCCCATAATAAAGACAAGGAAAAGGATTAGGTGGCATTTCACATTGCATGAGCAATTCTTTGAAACTGAGGCACTGTCTCTGTCCTTTTCATTCTCGTTATTTGATGAGTGCTGTCATGTGTGTTTTTATTTTATTATATTACTTTTACGTATATATTTACTTTTACTATAATATATATATATTTAATATATATGTATATTATATACACCCCCCTATGTGTTCCCCGAGATTTTTAGGCTATGAAAAGTGTTCCCTGGGACAAAAAAAGGTTGGGAAACACTGGCCTACTGTACGCCTCGCAGTACAGCATGGAGCTAGAGGTGGTGAGTTTAAGCAATAAGCCACGAGAGGTCTCAGGTTACCGGGTATTTTACACTGGCTGGCCCCAGCCCACCCCACCCCCCCCCCCCCCCCCCCCCCCCTCACACAATATAAACTGGGGGTCCCAGAGATAGAAATGCCATTAACCCGTTCTGACCTGAGATCAGATTCTAAAAATGTCATCCTGACAGTTTTCTGAAAAAGCTATGTTTCTGTGTCAGTCGTTCTGCGATTTTTCTAAAATAGCAGACCTACAAGTTCTCTCTCTCTCTCTCTCTCTGTCTCCCCCTATGTCTCTCTCTCTGTCTCTCTCTGTCTCCCCCTATGTCTCTCTCTCTCTCTCTCTCTCTGTCTCCCCCTATGTCTCTCTCTCTCTCTCTGTCTTCCCCTATGTCTCTCTCTCTCCTCTCTCTCTCTCTCTCTCATCTCTCTCTCTCTCTCTCTGTCTCTCTATCTCTCTCTCTCTCTCTCTCTCTCTCTCTCTCTCTCTCTCTCTCTCTCCATCCCCCCCTGTCTCTCTCTCTCTCTCCCCCTGTCTCTCTCTCTCTGTCTCCCCCTGTGTCTCCCCTTCTCCCCCCCCCCCCCCTCCCAGGTGACATCAGGCATGGTCATCAGCACCTTCCTGTCTGCGCCCATCATGTACGTGTCGGCGTGGTTACTGACCATCCCCCTGATGGACCCGGCCCCCCTCATGGCCGAGCTGCAGAACGTCAGCTTCAACATCAGCATCGTCTGCATCATAGCACTGGTGCGTGTGTGTGTGTGTGTGTGTGTGTGTGTGTGTGTGTGTGTGTGTGTGTGTGTGTGTGTGTGTGTGCGTGTGCGTGTGCGTGTGCGTGTGCGTGTGCGTGTGCGTGTGCGTGTGCGTGTGCGTGTGCGTGTGCGTGTGCGTGTGCGTGTGCGTGTGCGTGTGCGCGTGTGTGTGCGTTTTTTTTTTTTTTTTTTTTTTAAGATATTTTTTTGCGGCTTACGCCTTTATTGATTTTTTAAGGGATAGAAAGTAGGCTGACAGGAAACGGGAGAGAGATGGGGGGGATGACATGCGGTAAAGGCCGTGTCGGGTCCGGGAGTCGAACCCGCGGCACACCGCGACTGGATCACCAGTCCGGTGCCCAGACCGTTACGCTACGGCCTGGGCCGTGTGTGCGTTTTTATGACACAATTTTGTATCACACAGTTTTTACCCAGTGTCAATTATCTAATGTAATCCTGGGCGCTACACTCTGCCAACCTGGGGGGGGGGAGGGCAACAGACTGACCTCATGCTTCCTTCTATGCATGAGGAGTCCAAGCTGCTTCTTTTCACCTGACATGGGGGGAGGGGGGGGGGGGGGGGGATTTCTCGTTTGGACAAAGCCCGTCCAACCAGTTCCTTTCCCCTCCATCAGGCGCCCCGGCTGGCCAGGGGGAGGCAGTTTAGAGATCAGGATTACTGCATGTTTTTGTGAGGGTATCTACCTTAGGGGACACGGGGAGAACATGTGAGGGTACCTACCCTATAGGGGACACGGGGAGAACATGTGAGGGTACCTACCCTAGGGGACACGGGGAGAACATGTCAGGGTACCTACCCTAGGGGACACGGGGAGAACATGTGAGGGTACCTACCTTAGGGGACACGGGGAGAACATGTGAGGGTACCTACCCTAGGGGACACGGGAGAACATGTGAGGGTACCTACCTTAGGGGACACGGGGAGAACATGTGAGGGTACCTACCTTAGGGGACACGGGGAGAACATGTGAGGGTACCTACCCTAGGGGACACGGGGGTGAACATGTGAGGGTACCTACCCTATAGGGGACACGGGGAGAACATGTGAGGGTACCTACCCTAGGGGACACGGGGGAGAACATGTGAGGGTACCTACCCTAGGGGACACGGGGAGAACATGTGAGGGTACCTACCCTAGGGGACACCGGGAGAACATGTGAGGGTACCTACCTTAGGGGACACGGGGAGAACATGTGAGGGTACCTACCTTAGGGGACACGGGGAGAACATGTGAGGGTACCTACCCTAGGGGACACAGGGAGAACATGTGAGGGTACCTACCCTAGGGGACACCGGGAGAACATGTGAGGGTACCTACCTTAGGGGACACGGGGAGAACATGTGAGGGTACCTACCTTAGGGGACACGGGGAGAAACATGTGAGGGTACCTACCCTAGGGGGACACGGGGAGAACATGTGAGGGTACCTACCCTAGGGGACACGGGAGAACATGCAACTCCACAGAGAAAGGCCGCCCGTCGCAGCCTCTGCTACTTCATCCTGACATTTATGAACAAAGCCATGCTGCCACATGACGTCAATGTTTGTTTAACTGCTCTAAACAAACATTAAAAGTCCATAGACTTGGCTGCCACTCTACATTCGTTAAAAGTACTTCTAAACAAGTGTTATCGCCATTATCCGATTATGATCCAAAATAATAGAATACTCGCTAGCAATAATAAATATAGTCCGTAGTAAAGCACAAAGCGTCTAAGTTCCCTTAGGACTGTCCAAAGCGTCTAAGTTCCCTTAGGACTGTCCACAAAGCATCTAAGTTCCCTTAGGACTGTCCACAAAGCGTCTAAGTTCCCTTAGGACTGTCCACAAAGCGTCTAAGTTCCCTTAGGACTGTCCACAAAGCGTCTAAGTTCCCTTAGGACTGTCCACAAAGCGTCTAAGTTCCCTTAGGACTGTCCACAAAGCGTCTAAGTTCCCTTAGGACTGTCCACAAAGCGTCTAAGTTCCCTTAGGACTGTCCACAAAGCGTCTAAGTTCCCTTAGGACTGTCCACAAAGCGTCTAAGTTCCCTTAGGACTGTCCACAAAGCGTCTAAGTTCCCTTAGGACTGTCCCGCGAAGCCAAAAGGATCTTCTTCACCGTCTGCTGCTGTCGGAGTGCTTTCGGGTGCTTGTCTCGGGTCGCTCGCCGCCGGTACCACCACCGGCGGCAACCGCTGGAAGTGCTGCCGGGCCCGGGCCACCTTCTGTGGACTGATGTTGTAGACGGGATGGGTCCGGGCCAGCCGGTTCTGCTCCCCGCCCACCACCGTCTCCGTCTGGGCCACGGAGAGGCCGCTCAGGCAGTAGCAGGTGTGGTAGAAGTCCGGCTCCTTGCCGGGCTTGTCCAGCAGGCCTCCGGCCGGGTCCTGGCAGCACAGCAGGATGTACTCCTGCAACGCCTGCTGGTCGAACAGCGTCCTCTGGCGGCTCCGATCAGACGTTTCGCCTCCCGAAACGGCTTCGTTGTGGCGGCTCGACTTGGACTCGTCGTGTAGGAAAGAGGTTTTGTCGGTGCTCAAATTACACTCATTTTGTAGGAAAGAGGTTTTATCGGTGCTAAAAATTGTCTCGTCTACGAGGACGGTTTTGTCACGGCTCCGGTCGGGCTCGTCTTCTACGAGGACGGCTTCGTTACCGCTGGAATTAGACTCGTCTCTGAAAACGGGTTTGTCGTGACTCGAAGTAGACTCCTCTTCCACCAAGACGGCTTCGTCGCTGTTCAACTTAGACTCCTCTTCTACGACGTCAGTTTCGTCACGGCTGGGGTCGGACTCCTCTCCGAAACCACCACCGCCTCCTCCCTCTCCGCCTCCTCCTCCTCCTCCTCCTCCTCCTCCTCCTCCTCCTCCTCCTCCTCCCTCTCCGCCTCCTCCTCCTCCTCCTCCTCCCCCCAGCGCGTCATGGATCATGGCGAGCAGCGCGCCCTGCCAGAAGGAGTAACAGCCGTCCACCAGCTTGTTGCAGCGGCCCTGGAATCCTCCCTCGCAGCGCGTCTGCCGGCCCGCGGCCCAGCGCAGCAGGGCCCCGAGGTCCAGGCCCAGGCCCAGGCCCAGGCCCGGCGGCGAGGGCGGCGCCCCCGCCTGGCCGCCCAGGAGGAGCGTGGCGGCGGCGGCGCCGCAGTACGAGTACCCTCCGTGG
Source organism: Protomyctophum parallelum (assembly GCF_964188405.1). Taxonomy (NCBI): domain Eukaryota; kingdom Metazoa; phylum Chordata; class Actinopteri; order Myctophiformes; family Myctophidae; genus Protomyctophum; species Protomyctophum parallelum. The sequence goes on along the minus strand of NC_139704.1, from coordinate 49,693,046 downwards.
GCCTCCAGGCCCGGCGCGCCGCCCAGCCCGCCCTCCCAGCTCTGACAGCGGCCGAGCCACGCCGCCGTGCCCTCGAACAGCGTGGCCTCGCTGGTGTTCCCGTCGTCGTTCGCCGACGGGAACACCAGCGAGGCCACGGCCGCGGCGCAGTAGACCCCGCGCACGTCCGCCTCGCCGCCCGCGTGCATGGAGAACGACCCGCCGTCCTCCTCCTCCTCCCGGCGTCGCCGCATCGCCCGCAGGAAGCGGAGCAGCCCGGTCCGGTCCACCACGGCGTACGCCTCGGCCGTGCCCAGCGTGCAGAGCGCCGCCACGGCCGCGTAGGTGGGCGCCAGGTGGGCCAGCTGGCCCGGCCCGCCGCCGAAGCCCCCCCGGGGGCTCTGGCAGCGCGCCAGGAAGCGGCACACGTCCGAGGCCACGGTGTCGGTACCGGTACCATCGGTACCGTCGCCCACCGGCCGGCCCAGCAGCTCCAGCCCGTGGAGGATCCAGTAGCAGAGCCAGGGCCGGCTGGCGTCCAGCCCGCTGTGCCCCGGCCCCAGGCGCCGCGTCAGGCCCCGCCTCAGGTAGGCGGCGTGGCGCTCCCTCAGCAGCGTCGGCCGCGGCGCGCCCGGAGCGGTGTGTTTGTGGTGGTCGTCGCCCGGAGCGGTGTGTTTGTGGTGGTCGTCGCCCGGAGCGGTGTGTTTGTGGTGGTCGTCGCCCGGAGCGGTGTGTTTGCGGTGGTCGTCGCCCGGAGCGGTGTGTTTGTGGTCGTCGCCCGGAGCGGTGTGTTTGTGGTGGTCGTCGCCCGGAGCGGTGTGTTTGTGGTCGTCGCCCGGAGCGGTGTGTTTGTGGTGGTCGTCGCCCGGAGCGGTGTGTTTGCGGTCGTCGCCCGGAGCGGTGTGTTTGCGGTGGTCGTCGCCCGGAGCGGTGTGTTTGTGGTGGTCGTCGCCCGGAGCGGTGTGTTTGTGGTCGTCGCCCGGAGCGGTGTGTTTGCGGTCGTCGCCCGGAGCGGTGTGTTTGCGGTGGTCGTCGCCCGGAGCGGTGTGTTTGCGGTAGGCGGCGAGGACGAGCTCCTCCACTCGCCGCTGCTCCGCCGACGTGGACGTGTCCACGCCGTCGTCGTCCAGGCGCTCCTCTTCGGCGCGGCGGCGTTTTCCCAGACGGCGGGATGACGGTGGAGGGGGCGGGGCTTCTTCCATGGCGGCGACGGCGACGACGCCCGGGCCGGTTGGTTTGTTTCCTGTTGACCGACGAGAGACCGCCTTCTGTTTGACTGACTGACACACTGCTGCTGCTATGTCATCACCTGACTGTAATGGAATGGCTGTAATGGAATGGCTGTAATGGAATGACCTGTAATGGAATGACCTGTAATGGAATGGCTGTGATGGAACGGATTGTAATGGGTAGGGATGGATTGCTCTGCTTTGTCTAGTGTAGAGCAGTGATGATTCGTTGTTGTTCAAATATAGAGATTTTGAGTGACGTCATCGTAGTGACATCATGGAACTGGCTTCCAGAGCCTTTTCAGATCCTTTCTCCATTAGAACAGGAATCGGGAGCATTAAAGGGATAGTTCAGATTTTTTTTAACTTAAGATGTATGAAATACTTGCCATTAATATAGTGGTTGCAACTGTATTAATTGATAGCCAGAGTCCCGTGGTGGGAGTTCTGCTCTGGTTTTAGTGAATATTAAAGGTAAATTAATCCACAAAACTAACGTCATTTGTATTGTTGACCTATTTCTAAAATATTAGTGCAACTTTCGTTCTTTTTTTACCCCTCTATCACACAGAACTATGTTTTTTGTGTCCATATCACTACGCCCAAAACATAGTTCCATGTGATAGAGGGGTCAAAGTTGAATGAAAGTCGCGCTAATATTTTAGAAATAGGTCAACAATACAAATGACGTTAGTTTTGTGGATTAATTTACTTTTACTGTGTGGCCCCCAGTGCCCCCCCCCACAAAATGACCAGAACTACTTCATATTCACCAAAACCAGAGCAGAACTCCCACCACGGGCAATCAATACAGTTGCAACCACTATATTAACCGTCTTCCTGCCATTGCCGAAGCCCTTCGGCAATTGAAGCATTAATTTGATATTAACGCTTGCTGCCATTGCCGAAGCCCTTCGGCAATTGCGCTTTTATAGTGCATATGATTGATCATGCCATAATGCTACTCACGTTAGCCGGTTAGCTAGCAGTGTTGTTAGCACTGCAATGGATCGTTCATATTAATTCACCGTCGCCATAAGAATCCATTCTATCCGTTTCTTTCAATCGCCTGTATCTCCTATTCCTTGTCCCAGATGGCATTTTTGGTCAAAACAGCGTTTCTTTGACGGCACGAGCCGACGTTGTGGAGTGCTAAAATGTACCGGCATGATTCGATCATGTAAACAAAGGTTGTCTTGGCAACGTAAAGCTGGCAGGGATAAGCTCACTTCCGGTTGAGGCAAAATGTGGCTTTTCAAAATAAGAGCTCAAATTAAAAAAATGCTGGCATGAATTAGGTCCTAATTTCTCAATAAATGGCAGCAGTAAAAGGGTTAATGGCAAGTATTTCATACAACTTAAGTTAAAAAAACTATCCCTTTAAGATAACGTACTGCTCTGTGCATAAATATAAATGCACATTCACATTGCTCACCAGGAGCAGTTCTGGGGTTCAGTGTTTTTGCTCAAGGACACACATGATTGTCAGCTTCTGCTTCTGCTGATTCCAGTTATGGATTTTAACAATACAATACTAGCCTAGCCTATCCATAAATTACACATCATTTCTGTTCAGTCGTGCAATTATCATTATGAAATGTAGTGGAACAATACAACACAAAAGTTATATACACACTTTACATTTGGCCACATTGTGTGTGTGTGTGTGTGTGTGTGTGTGTGTGTGTGTGTGTTCTAGGTGTGGACCATAGCTGTGATGCTGCTCAGTAAGAAGTTCAACAGACTCCCTCATCTGTTCGCCTTGAATCTCTTCCTGGCACAGGTCAGTGTGTTGGGAAAAAACACATGAACACAATGTGATCATAAGAAGCACTAGCCCCTCCTATGCACGGCTTTTTGTGTGTGTGTGTGTGTGTGTGTGTGTGTGTGTGTGTGTGTGTGTGTGTGTGTGTGTTTGCGCGAGTGCGATCCTGTGGAACTAATGGCGACTTCCTCTTCCTGTCTGCAGTTCCTGGTGTGCGTGTGCATGGTCCTGTGGAACTTTGTGGTGAAACAGGAAGACGGACATCTGGGCCAAACCCTGACCTTCATCCTGCTCTATGGGTCCCTGTACAGCACCTACATATGGACAGGTAACACCCTGTTGTTGTACAGCACCTATAAATGGACAGGTAACACCCTGTGGTTGTACAGCACCTATACAGTATATGGAATGGACAGGTAACACCCTGTTGTTGTACAGCACCTGTATATGGACAGGTAACACCCTGTTGTTGTACAGCACCTATAAATGGACAGGTAACACCCTGTGGTTGTACAGCACCTATAAATGGACAGGTAACACCCTGTGGTTGTACAGCACCTATACAGTATATGGAATGGACAGGTAACACCCTGTTGTTGTACAGCACCTACATATGGACAGGTAACACCCTGTTGTTGTACAGCACCTGTATATGGACAGGTAACACCCTGTTGTTGTACAGCACCTGCATATGGACAGGTAACACCCTGTAGTTGTACAGCACCTATACAGTATATGGAATGGACAGGTAACACCCTATGGTTTTACAACACCTATATAATGGCAGGTAAAACCCTATGGTTGTACCCCGAGCTATAGAGTAAGACAGAGTTACGAGAACTTTGTTCGCTTCACGGGGCTTCAGTCCAATGTCTCCTACATAGACTTCAGTCCAATGTCTCCTACATAGACTTCAGTCCAATGTCTCCTACATAGACTTCAGTCCAATGTCTCCTACATAGACTTCAGTCCAATGTCTCCTACATAGACTTCAGTCCAATGTCTCCTACATAGACTTCAGTCCAATGTCTCCTACATAGACTTCAGTCCAATGTCTCCTACATAGACTTCAGTCCAATGTCTCCTACATAGACTTCAGTCCAATGTCTCCTACATAGACTTCAGTCCAATGTCTCCTACATAGACTTCAGTCCAATGTCTCCTACATAGACTTCAGTCCAATGTCTCCTACATAGACTTCAGTCCAATGTCTCCTACATAGACTTCAGTCCAATGTCTCCTACATAGACTTCTATTGAGAATGGGGACAATCATACGGCCAGGTCGGGACCGGAAGTAGGCAGAAATGCATTGGAAACAGCCCGGCTTTAGCCCATTCTGACCTGAGATCAGATTCATACGAGGTTTCCACTGGACACCCACTGGTCTGATTAACCCATTCTGACCTGAGATCAGATTCATACGAGGTTTCCACTGGACACCCACTGGTCTGATTAACCCATTCTGACCTGAGATCAGATTCTAGAAATGTCAGTCGCTCTTTGACGTTTCAAAAATAGCAGACCTACAAGCTCGTATCGCGCCACTCGGTGGCGCGATATGAGCTTGTAGATCTGCTATTTTTAAATAGCTAAAGCACAACATGATGCTAACACCAAAATGGGTGCCCGTTTAGATTGTTTTGTAGTAATCGTAAAACATAAACATTAAAGAGACTTTAGTTGTCACTGTAGAATACTTTAAAACAGTTGTCATGTTGCACACATGCTTAAAATAGCTCTTATTTGCGCCGCCCTCGTTTAAAACAACGTATTTCCAACTCCAGCTTGTCTCAGTTCAGGCTGCATGAACAGCGCTCTGTTTCTGCCCCCTCAATGTCCTAACTCTTCTATTAGATGGCTCTGGGTTTCTGCCCCCTCAATGTCCTAACTCTTCTATTAGATGGCTCTGGGTTTCTGCCCCCTCAATGTCCTAACTCTTCTATAAGATGGCTCTGGGTTTCTGCCCCCTCAATGTCCTAACTCTTCTATTAGATGGCTCTGGGTTTCTGCCCCCTCAATGTCCTAACTCTTCTATTAGATGGCTCTGGGTTTCTGCCCCCTCAATGTCCTAACTCTTCTATTAGATGGCTCTGGGTTTCTGCCCCCTCAATGTCCTAACTCTTCTATTAGATGGCTCTGGGTTTCTGCCCCCTCAATGTCCTAACTCTTCTATTAGATGGCTCTGGGTTTCTGCCCCCTCAATGTCCTAACTCTTCTATTAGATGGCTCTGGGTTTCTGCCCCCTCAATGTCCTAACTCTTCTATTAGATGGCTCTGGGTTTCTGCCCCCTCAATGTCCTAACTCTTCTATTAGATGGCTCTGGGTTTCTGCCCCCTCAATGTCCTAACTCTACTATTAGATGGCTCTGGGTTTCTGCCCCCTCAATGTCCTAACTCTTCTATTAGATGGCTCTGGGTTTCTGCCCCCTCAATGTCCTAACTCTTCTATTAGATGGCTCTGGGTTTCTGCCCCCTCAATGTCCTAACTCTTCTATTAGATGGCTCTGGGTTTCTGCCCCCTCAATGTCCTAACTCTTCTATTAGATGGCTCTGGGTTTCTGCCCCCTCAATGTCCTAACTCTTCTATTAGACGGCTCTGGGTTTCTGCCCCTCAATGTCCTAACTCTTCTATTAGATGGCTCTGGGTTTCTGCCCCCTCAATGTCCTAACTCTTCTATTAGACGGCTCTGGGTTTCTGCCCCTCAATGTCCTAACTCTTCTATTAGATGGCTCTGGGTTTCTGCCCCCTCAATGTCCTAACTCTCCTATTAGATGGCTCTGGGTTTCTGCCCCCTCAATGTCCTAACTCTTCTATTAGATGGCTCTGGGTTTCTGCCCCCTCAATGTCCTAACTCTTCTATTAGATGGCTCTGGGTTTCTGCCCCCTCAATGTCCTAACTCTTCTATTAGACGGCTCTGGGTTTCTGCCCCCTCAATGTCCTAACTCTTCTATTAGATGGCTCTGGGTTTCTGCCCCCTCAATGTCCTAACTCTTCTATTAGATGGCTCTGGGTTTCTGCCCCCTCAATGTCCTAACTCTTCTATTAGATGGCTCTGGGTTTCTGCCCCCTCAATGTCCTAACTCTTCTATTAGATGGCTCTGGGTTTCTGCCCCCTCAATGTCCTAACTCTTCTATTAGATGGCTCTGGGTTTCTGCCCCCTCAATGTCCTAACTCTTCTATTAGATGGCTCTGGGTTTCTGCCCCCTCAATGTCCTAACTCTTCTATTAGATGGCTCTGGGTTTCTGCCCCCTCAATGTCCTAACTCTTCTATTAGATGGCTCTGGGTTTCTGCCCCCTCAATGTCCTAACTCTTCTATTAGATGGCTCTGGGTTTCTGCCCCCTCAATGTCCTAACTCTTCTATTAGATGGCTCTGGGTTTCTGCCCCCTCAATGTCCTAACTCTACTATTAGATGGCTCTGGGTTTCTGCCCCCTCAATGTCCTAACTCTTCTATTAGATGGCTCTGGGTTTCTGCCCCCTCAATGTCCTAACTCTTCTATTAGATGGCTCTGGGTTTCTGCCCCCTCAATGTCCTAACTCTTCTATTAGATGGCTCTGGGTTTCTGCCCCCTCAATGTCCTAACTCTACTATTAGATGGCTCTGGGTTTCTGCCCCCTCAATGTCCTAACTCTTCTATTAGATGGCTCTGGGTTTCTGCCCCCTCAATGTCCTAACTCTTCTATTAGATGGCTCTGGGTTTCTGCCCCCTCAATGTCCTAACTCTACTATTAGATGGCTCTGGGTTTCTGCCCCCTCAATGTCCTAACTCTTCTGTTAGATGGCTCTGGGTTTCTGCCCCCTCAATGTCCTAACTCTTCTATTAGATGGCTCTGGGTTTCTGCCCCCTCAATGTCCTAACTCTTCTATTAGAGGGCTCTGGGTTTCTGCCCCCTCAATGTCCTAACTCTTCTATTAGATGGCTCTGGGTTTCTGCCCCCTCAATGTCCTAACTCTTCTATTAGATGGCTCTGGGTTTCTGCCCCCTCAATGTCCTAACTCTTCTATTAGATGGCTCTGGGTTTCTGCCCCCTCAATGTCCTAACTCTTCTATTAGATGGCTCTGGGTTTCTGCCCCCTCAATGTCCTAACTCTTCTATTAGATGGCTCTGGGTTTCTGCCCCCTCAATGTCCTAACTCTTCTATTAGATGGCTCTGGGTTTCTGCCCCCTCAATGTCCTAACTCTTCTATTAGAGGGCTCTGGGTTTCTGCCCCCTCAATGTCCTAACTCTTCTATTAGATGGCTCTGGGTTTCTGCCCCCTCAATGTCCTAACTCTTCTATTAGATGGCTCTGGGTTTCTGCCCCCTCAATGTCCTAACTCTTCTATTAGATGGCTCTGGGTTTCTGCCCCCTCAATGTCCTAACTCTTCTATTAGAGGGCTCTGGGTTTCTGCCCCCTCAATGTCCTAACTCTTCTATTAGATGGCTCTGGGTTTCTGCCCCCTCAATGTCCTAACTCTTCTATTAGATGGCTCTGGGTTTCTGCCCCCTCAATGTCCTAACTCTTCTATTAGATGGCTCTGGTTGTACCTATAAATGGACAGGTAACACCCTATGGTTGTACAGCACCTATAAATGGACAGGTAACGCCATATATGGAGAGGTGACATCCTAATATGGTTGTACAGCACCTATACTGTATATATATGGGCAGGTGATACTACAATATACACTAGGCTGCATTTAGCAGAAAACACAAACATTAGGTCACACATTGCTGTGGAAAGGATAACACAGAAAGGCCCAGAGCTTCTATCCATCGAGGTCGAGCTGATGTGTTGACTGTAAAACCAGGCGCGGCAATACCTACCTACCTACCGTAGGTCGAGGATCATACCTACCTACCTACCGTAGGTCGAGGATCATACCTACCTACCTACCGTAGGTCGAGGATCATACCTACCTACCTACCGTAGGTCGAGGATCATACCTACCTACCTACCTACCGTAGGTCGAGGATCATACCTACCTACCTACCGTAGGTCGAGGATCATACCTACCTACCTACCGTAGGTCGAGGATCATACCTACCTACCTACCGTAGGTCGAGGATCATACCTACCTACCTACCGTAGGTCGAGGATCATACCTACCTACCTACCGTAGGTCGAGGATCATACCTACCTACCTACCGTAGGTCGAGGATCATACCTACCTACCTACCTACCGTAGGTCGAGGATCATACCTACCTACCTACCGTAGGTCGAGGATCATACCTACCTACCTACCGTAGGTCGAGGATCATACCTATCTACTTACCGTAGGTCGAGGATCATACCTATCTACTTACCGTAGGTCGAGGATCATACCTACCTACCTACCGTAGGTCGAGGACTATACAAGCAGCGGCGATGTCGTCGCTGTGGAGTCTTAGACCGATGTTCACGTCTCTTCTACGAGTGTCCCAGTCCTCCTCCTCCTCCTCTACGCGGACGGGACCGGGCCTCAGCATCAGAACAATGGCCACCCTCAACCAGATGCACCGCCAGGGGAAACCCAAAGCGCCGCCCAAACCCGCCGGCGCCACGTTCGGCCGCCCCCAGCTGAAGGCGGTCGTTCTGAAGACCATGATCCGGAAGCCCAAGAAGCCCAACTCCGCCAACCGTAAGTGCGCCCGAGTCCGCCTGTCCAACGGGAAGGAGGCGGTGGTCTTCATCCCCGGGGAGGGCCACAACCTCCAGGAGCACAGCGTGGTGCTGGTGGAGGGGGGCCGCACGCAGGACCTGCCCGGGGTCAAGCTGAGCGTGGTCAGAGGGAAGTACGACTGTGGGCACGTCGTGAAGAAAAAACACTAGGCTCCCCCATTGAGTCGTTTGTTGTACACAAACAGCAACAGAGTTCAGTCAGACACTGTTAAAGTAGTTTATTGAACACAACATGTACACAAACAGCAACAGAGTTCAGTCAGACACTGTTAAAGTAGTTTATAGAACACAACATGTACACAAACAGCAACAGAGTTCAGTCAGACACTTTTAAAGTAGTTTATTGAACACAACATGTACACAAACAGCAACAGAGTTCAGTCAGACACTTTTAAAGTAGTTTATTGAACACAACATGTACACAAACAGCAACAGAGTTCAGTCAGACACTGTTAAAGTAGTTTATTGAACACAACATGTACACAAACAGCAACAGAGTTCAGTCAGACACTGTTAAAGCAGTTTATTGAACACAACATGTACACAAACAGCAACAGAGTTCAGTCAGACACTGTTAAAGTAGTTTATTGAACACAACATGTACACAAACAGCAACAGAGTTCAGTCAGACAATGTTAAAGTAGTTTATAGAACACAACATGTACACAAACAGCAACAGAGTTCAGTCAGACACTGTTAAAGTAGTTTATAGAACACAACATGTACACAAACAGCAACAGAGTTCAGTCAGACACTGTTAAAGTAGTTTATTGAACACAACATGTACACAAACAGCAACAGAGTTCAGTCAGACACTGTTAAAGTAGTTTATAGAACACAACATGTACACAAACAGCAACAGAGTTCAGTCAGACACTTTTAAAGTAGTTTATTGAACACAACATGTACACAAACAGCAACAGAGTTCAGTCAGACACTGTTAAAGTAGTTTATTGAACACAACATGTACACAAACAGCAACAGAGTTCAGTCAGACACTGTTAAAGTAGTTTATTGAACACAACATGTACACAAACAGCAACAGAGTTCAGTCAGACACTGTTAAAGTAGTTTATAGAACACAACATGTACACAAACAGCAACAGAGTTCAGTCAGACACTGTTAAAGTAGTTTATTGAACACAACATGTACACAAACAGCAACAGAGTTCAGTCAGACACTGTTAAAGTAGTTTATAGAACACAACATGTACACAAACAGCAACAGAGTTCAGTCAGACACTGTTAAAGTAGTTTATAGAACACAACATGTACACAAACAGCAACAGAGTTCAGTCAGACACTGTTAAAGTAGTTTATTGAACACAACATGTACACAAACAGCAACAGAGTTCAGTCAGACACTGTTAAAGTAGTTTATAGAACACAACATGTACACAAACAGCAACAGAGTTCAGTCAGACACTGTTAAAGTAGTTTATAGAACACAACATGTACACAAACAGCAACAGAGTTCAGTCAGACACTGTTAAAGTAGTTTATTGAACACAACATGTACACAAACAGCAACAGAGTTCAGTCAGACACTTTTAAAGTAGTTTATTGAACACAACATGTACACAAACAGCAACAGAGTTCAGTCAGACACTTTTAAAGTAGTTTATTGAACACAACATGTACACAAACAGCAACAGAGTTCAGTCAGACACTTTTAAAGTAGTTTATTGAACACAACATGTACACAAACAGCAACAGAGTTCAGTCAGACACTGTTAAAGTAGTTTATAGAACACAACATGTACACAAACAGCAACAGAGTTCAGTCAGACACTGTTAAAGTAGTTTATAGAACACAACATGTACACAAACAGCAACAGAGTTCAGTCAGACACTGTTAAAGTAGTTTATAGAACACAACATGTACACAAACAGCAACAGAGTTCCGTCAGACACTGTTAAAGTAGTTTATTGAACACAACATGTACACAAACAGCAACAGAGTTCAGTCAGACACTGTTAAAGTAGTTTATAGAACACAACATGTACACAAACAGCAACAGAGTTCAGTCAGACACTGTTAAAGTAGTTTATTGAACACAACATGTACACAAACAGCAACAGAGTTCAGTCAGACACTGTTAAAGTAGTTTATAGAACACAACATGTACACAAACAGCAACAGAGTTCAGTCAGACACTTTTAAAGTAGTTTATTGAACACAACATGTACACAAACAGCAACAGAGTTCAGTCAGACACTGTTAAAGTAGTTTATTGAACACAACATGTACACAAACAGCAACAGAGTTCAGTCACACACTGTTAAAGTAGTTTATAGAACACAACATGTACACAAACAGCAACAGAGTTCAGTCAGACACTGTTAAAGTAGTTTATAGAACACAACATGTACACAAACAGCAACAGAGTTCAGTCAGACACTGTTAAAGCAGTTTATAGAACACAACATGTACACAAACAGCAACAGAGTTCAGTCAGACACTGTTAAAGTAGTTTATAGAACACAACATGTACACAAACAGCAACAGAGTTCAGTCAGACACTGTTAAAGTAGTTTATAGAACACAACATGTACACAAACAGCAACAGAGTTCAGTCAGACACTGTTAAAGTAGTTTATAGAACACAACATGTACACAAACAGCAACAGAGTTCAGTCAGACACTGTTAAAGTAGTTTATAGAACACAACATGTACACAAACAGCAACAGAGTTCAGTCAGACACTGTTAAAGTAGTTTATTGAACACAACATGTACACAAACAGCAACAGAGTTCAGTCAGACACTGTTAAAGTAGTTTATTGAACACAACATGTACACAAACAGCAACAGAGTTCAGTCAGACACTGTTAAAGTAGTTTATTGAACACAACATGTACACAAACAGCAACAGAGTTCAGTCAGACACTGTTAAAGTAGTTTATTGAACACAACATGTACACAAACAGCAACAGAGTTCAGTCAGACACTGTTAAAGTAGTTTATAGAACACAACATGTACACAAACAGCAACAGAGTTCAGTCAGACACTGTTAAAGTAGTTTATTGAACACAACATGTACACAAACAGCAACAGAGTTCAGTCAGACACTGTTAAAGTAGTTTATAGAACACAACATGTACACAAACAGCAACAGAGTTCAGTCAGACACTGTTAAAGTAGTTTATTGAACACAACATGTACACAAACAGCAACAGAGTTCAGTCAGACACTGTTAAAGTAGTTTATTGAACACAACATGTACACAAACAGCAACAGAGTTCAGTCAGACACTGTTAAAGTAGTTTATTGAACACAACATGTACACAAACAGCAACAGAGTTCAGTCAGACACTGTTAAAGTAGTTTATAGAACACAACATGTACACAAACAGCAACAGAGTTCAGTCAGACACTGTTAAAGTAGTTTATAGAACACAACATGTACACAAACAGCAACAGAGTTCAGTCAGACACTGTTAAAGTAGTTTATTGAACACAACATGTACACAAACAGCAACAGAGTTCAGTCAGACACTGTTAAAGTAGTTTATTGAACACAACATGTACACAAACAGCAACAGAGTTCAGTCAGACACTGTTAAAGTAGTTTATTGAACACAACATGTACACAAACAGCAACAGAGTTCAGTCACACACTGTTAAAGTAGTTTATTGAACACAACATGTACACAAACAGCAACAGAGTTCAGTCAGACACTGTTAAAGTAGTTTATAGAACACAACATGTACACAAACAGCAACAGAGTTCAGTCAGACACTGTTAAAGTAGTTTATTGAACACAACATGTACACAAACAGCAACAGAGTTCAGTCAGACACTGTTAAAGTAGTTTATTGAACACAACATGTACACAAACAGCAACAGAGTCGTTTATTGAACACAACATGTACACAAACGGCAACAGAGTTCAATCAAACACTGTTAAAAAACAAGTCCTTTAGGACCCATGCAATCAATTCATAGACAATATCATCAATAACAACAAGAACATTTAAATAATTTCAGGAAAAAATAAAAGAAAACTGGGGAAAAAGGAAGGAGGGGGGGGGGGTGATCACCTGTTGAAATGAAGGATCATTTCCTCTCCCTTGGGCCTGCTGAAAGGGCCTGTTTTAAAAGATGCACGATTTGACGATTTATTTTAAAACTCTTTGGAAGCCATGCCCGAAATGTATTTAATAATGCACAGGTAGCCATGGACGAGATCCCAAGATTTGGTTTGATTCTTCTGTGTCTGGCCCTGACCTCTGACCTCTGTGTGTCCACAGGTTTGATCCCTCTGTGTCTGGCCTTGACCTCTGACCTCTGCCCTCTGTGTGTCCACAGGTTTGATTCCTCTGTGTCTGGCCCTGACCAACAGAGATGACCTGCTGAGGCTCAGACCGGGGGTCTTCATGGTGCTGGGCTGGGGGTACGTAACCTACGTTAGCTAAACATAGTTTTAAACGGCCGATCGAATGGCTGTGTTTTACAATTCTATCAGCCGAATGGCCGCGTTTTACAATTATATCAGTCAAACGGCGTAGTTTTACAATCTCTCTAGGTCGTCCTCAGACGAGCCCTCCATCGGCGTCTCCAGTCCTCTCGGTTCTCCGTACATCTCGCCAGCTCCTTTAAGCAATAAGCCACGAGAGGTCTCAGGTTACCGGGTATTTTACACTGGCCGTAGGGTTTTATTAACCTAATAAAACGATTGAATTCACAAAAGTAGCTACGCTTTGCGCCACCAGAGCGAGCCACATCACTTCCTTGTTTTGCTCGGCATGTAGCCCCAGTGATTGAAGGAGTGGGTTATCGGTGGAATTTACACCGGTCACGTGACCGGTGTAACCAGCCAATCAGAATCGAGTATTGGGACTACCCGTTTTAGAATTGTGCTTTCTGCACCAGCATCTTTCTTTAGTACGTCCACGTAGGTAGGTGTGGGACGTCCT
>NC_139704.1:49664498-49671998 GCF_964188405.1 Protomyctophum parallelum | reverse complement strand
GTCTGTCTGTCTGTCTGTCTGTCTGTCTGTCTGTCTGTCTGTCTGTCTGTCTGTCTGTCTGTCTGTCTGTCTGTCTGTCTGTCTGTCTGTCTGTCTGTCTGTCTGTCTGTATCCAGCTGTTTATGGTGTCTGTCTGTCTGTCTACAGAACATATCCAGCTGTTTATGGTGTCTGTCTGTCTGTCTACAGAACATATCCAGTTGTTTATGGTGTCTGTCTGTCTGTCTACAGAACATATCCAGTTGTTTCTGGTGTCTGTCTGTCTGTCTACAGAACATATCCAGCTGTTTATGGTGTCTGTCTGTCTGTCTACAGAACATATCCAGTTGTTTCTGGTGTCTGTCTGTCTGTCTACAGAACATATCCAGTTGTTTATGGTGTCTGTCTGTCTGTCTGTCTACAGAACATATCCAGTTGTTTCTGGTGTCTGTCTGTCTGTCTACAGAACATATCCAGTTGTTTCTGGTGTCTGTCTGTCTGTATACAGAACATATCCAGTTGTTTATGGTGTCTGTCTGTCTGTCTACAGAACATATCCAGCTGTTAATGGTGTCTGTCTGTCTGTCTGTCTGTCTGTCTGTCTGCAGAACATATCCAGTTGTTTCTGGTGTCTGTCTGTCTGTCTGTCTACAGAACATATCCAGCTGTTAATGGTGTCTGTCTGTCTGTCTGTATACAGAACATATCCAGTTGTTTATGGTGTCTGTCTGTCTGTCTGTATACAGAACATATCCAGTTGTTTATGGTGTCTGTCTGTCTGTCTACAGAACATATCCAGCTGTTTATGGTGTCTGTCTGTCTGTCTACAGAACATATCCAGTTGTTTCTGGTGTCTGTCTGTCTGTCTGTCTACAGAACATATCCAGTTGTTTCTGGTGTCTGTCTGTCTGTCTGTCTACAGAACATATCCAGCTGTTAATGGTGTCTGTCTGTCTGTCTGTATACAGAACATATCCAGTTGTTTATGGTGTCTGTCTGTCTGTCTGTATACAGAACATATCCAGTTGTTTATGGTGTCTGTCTGTCTGTCTACAGAACATATCCAGCTGTTTATGGTGTCTGTCTGTCTGTCTACAGAACATATCCAGTTGTTTATGGTGTCTGTCTGTCTGTCTGTCTGTCTGTCTACAGAACATATCCAGCTGTTTATGGTGTCTGTCTGTCTGTCTACAGAACATATCCAGTTGTTTATGGTGTCTGTCTGTCTGTCTGTCTGTCTGTCTACAGAACATATCCAGTTGTTTATGGTGTCTGTCTGTCTGTCTACAGAACATATCCAGTTGTTTATGGTGTCTGTCTGTCTGTCTACAGAACATATCCAGTTGTTTATGGTGTCTGTCTGTCTGTCTGTCTACAGAACATATCCAGCTGTTTATGGTGTCTGTCTGTCTGTCTGTATACAGAACATATCCAGTTGTTTATGGTGTCTGTCTGTCTGTCTACAGAACATATCCAGTTGTTTATGGTGTCTGTCTGTCTGTCTACAGAACATATCCAGTTGTTTATGGTGTCTGTCTGTCTGTCTACAGAACATATCCAGTTGTTTCTGGTGTCTGTCTGTCTGTCTGTCTACAGAACATATCCAGTTGTTTCTGGTGTCTGTCTGTCTGTCTGTCTACAGAACATATCCAGCTGTTAATGGTGTCTGTCTGTCTGTCTACAGAACATATCCAGTTGTTTATGGTGTCTGTCTGTCTGTCTGTCTGTCTGTCTACAGAACATATCCAGCTGTTTATGGTGTCTGTCTGTCTGTCTGTCTACAGAACATATCCAGTTGTTTCTGGTGTCTGTCTGTCTGTCTGTCTGTCTGTCTGTATCCAGCTGTTTCTGGTGTCTGTCTGTCTGTCTACAGAACATATCCAGTTGTTTCTGGTGTCTGTCTGTCTGTCTACAGAACATATCCAGTTGTTTCTGGTGTCTGTCTGTCTGTCTACAGAACATATCCAGTTGTTTCTGGTGTCTGTCTGTCTGTCTGTCTACAGAACATATCCAGTTGTTTATGGTGTCTGTCTGTCTGTCTACAGAACATATCCAGTTGTTTCTGGTGTCTGTCTGTCTGTCTACAGAACATATCCAGCTGTTTATGGTGTCTGTCTGTCTGTCTACAGAACATATCCAGCTGTTTATGGTGGCTGTCTGTCTGTCTACAGAACATATCCAGCTGTTTATGGTGTCTGTCTGTCTGTCTGTCTACAGAACATATCCAGCTGTTTATGGTGTCTGTCTGTCTGTCTGTCTACAGAACATATCCAGCTGTTTATGGTGTCTGTCTGTCTGTCTGTCTACAGAACATATCCAGTTGTTTATGGTGTCTGTCTGTCTGTCTACAGAACATATCCAGTTGTTTCTGGTGTCTGTCTGTCTGTCTGTATACAGAACATATCCAGCTGTTTATGGTGTCTGTCTGTCTGTCTGTCTGTCTACAGAACATATCCAGTTGTTTATGGTGTCTGTCTGTCTGTCTACAGAACATATCCAGTTGTTTCTGGTGTCTGTCTGTCTGTCTACAGAACATATCCAGCTGTTTATGGTGTCTGTCTGTCTGTCTACAGAACATATCCAGTTGTTTCTGGTGTCTGTCTGTCTGTCTGTCTGTCTGTCTGTCTGTCTGTCTGTCTACAGAACATATCCAGTTGTTTCTGGTGTCTGTCTGTCTGTCTACAGAACATATCCAGCTGTTTATGGTGTCTGTCTGTCTGTCTGTCTACAGAACATATCCAGCTGTTTATGGTGTCTGTCTGTCTGTCTGTCTACAGAACATATCCAGTTGTTTATGGTGTCTGTCTGTCTGTCTACAGAACATATCCAGTTGTTTATGGTGTCTGTCTGTCTGTCTGTCTACAGAACATATCCAGTTGTTTATGGTGTCTGTCTGTCTGTCTACAGAACATATCCAGCTGTTTATGGTGGCTGTCTGTCTGTCTACAGAACATATCCAGCTGTTTATGGTGTCTGTCTGTCTGTCTGTCTACAGAACATATCCAGCTGTTTATGGTGTCTGTCTGTCTGTCTACAGAACATATCCAGCTGTTTATGGTGTCTGTCTGTCTGTCTGTCTACAGAACATATCCAGCTGTTTATGGTGTCTGTCTGTCTGTCTGTCTGTCTACAGAACATATCCAGTTGTTTATGGTGTCTGTCTGTCTGTCTACAGAACATATCCAGTTGTTTCTGGTGTCTGTCTGTCTGTCTGTATACAGAACATATCCAGCTGTTTATGGTGTCTGTCTGTCTGTCTACAGAACATATCCAGTTGTTTCTGGTGTCTGTCTGTCTGTCTACAGAACATATCCAGCTGTTTATGGTGTCTGTCTGTCTGTCTACAGAACATATCCAGTTGTTTCTGGTGTCTGTCTGTCTGTCTGTCTGTCTGTCTGTCTGTCTGTCTGTCTACAGAACATATCCAGTTGTTTCTGGTGTCTGTCTGTCTGTCTACAGAACATATCCAGCTGTTTATGGTGTCTGTCTGTCTGTCTACAGAACATATCCAGTTGTTTATGGTGTCTGTCTGTCTGTCTGTATACAGAACATATCCAGTTGTTTATGGTGTCTGTCTGTCTGTCTACAGAACATATCCAGTTGTTTATGGTGTCTGTCTGTCTGTCTACAGAACATATCCAGCTGTTTATGGTGTCTGTCTGTCTGTCTGTCTGTCTACAGAACATATCCAGTTGTTTATGGTGTCTGTCTGTCTGTCTACAGAACATATCCAGCTGTTTATGGTGTCTGTCTGTCTGTCTGTATACAGAACATATCCAGCTGTTTATGGTGTCTGTCTGTCTGTCTGTATACAGAACATATCCAGTTGTTTATGGTGTCTGTCTGTCTGTCTGTATACAGAACATATCCAGTTGTTTATGGTGTCTGTCTGTCTGTCTACAGAACATATCCAGTTGTTTATGGTGTCTGTCTGTCTGTCTACAGAACATATCCAGCTGTTTATGGTGTCTGTCTGTCTGTCTGTCTGTCTACAGAACATATCCAGTTGTTTATGGTGTCTGTCTGTCTGTCTACAGAACATATCCAGTTGTTTATGGTGTCTGTCTGTCTGTCTGTATACAGAACATATCCAGCTGTTTATGGTGTCTGTCTGTCTGTCTGTATACAGAACATATCCAGTTGTTTATGGTGTCTGTCTGTCTGTCTGTATACAGAACATATCCAGTTGTTTATGGTGTCTGTCTGTCTGTCTACAGAACATATCCAGTTGTTTATGGTGTCTGTCTGTCTGTCTACAGAACATATCCAGCTGTTTATGGTGTCTGTCTGTCTGTCTGTATACAGAACATATCCAGTTGTTTATGGTGTCTGTCTGTCTGTCTGTATACAGAACATATCCAGTTGTTTATGGTGTCTGTCTGTCTGTCTGTATACAGAACATATCCAGTTGTTTATGGTGTCTGTCTGTCTGTCTGTATACAGAACATATCCAGTTGTTTATGGTGTCTGTCTGTCTGTCTGTCTACAGAACATATCCAGTTGTTTATGGTGTCTGTCTGTCTGTCTACAGAACATATCCAGCTGTTTATGGTGTCTGTCTGTCTGTCTGTCTACAGAACATATCCAGTTGTTTATGGTGTCTGTCTGTCTGTCTGTATACAGAACATATCCAGTTGTTTATGGTGTCTGTCTGTCTGTCTACAGAACATATCCAGTTGTTTATGGTGTCTGTCTGTCTGTCTACAGAACATATCCAGCTGTTTATGGTGTCTGTCTGTCTGTCTACAGAACATATCCAGCTGTTTATGGTGTCTGTCTGTCTGTCTGTCTACAGAACATATCCAGTTGTTTATGGTGTCTGTCTGTCTGTCTGTATACAGAACATATCCAGTTGTTTATGGTGTCTGTCTGTCTGTCTGTATACAGAACATATCCAGTTGTTTATGGTGTCTGTCTGTCTGTCTACAGAACATATCCAGCTGTTTATGGTGTCTGTCTGTCTGTCTGTCTACAGAACATATCCAGCTGTTTATGGTGTCTGTCTGTCTGTCTACAGAACATATCCAGCTGTTTATGGTGTCTGTCTGTCTGTCTGTCTACAGAACATATCCAGCTGTTTATGGTGTCTGTCTGTCTGTCTGTCTGTCTACAGAACATATCCAGTTGTTTATGGTGTCTGTCTGTCTGTCTACAGAACATATCCAGTTGTTTCTGGTGTCTGTCTGTCTGTCTGTATACAGAACATATCCAGCTGTTTATGGTGTCTGTCTGTCTGTCTACAGAACATATCCAGCTGTTTATGGTGTCTGTCTGTCTGTCTGTCTACAGAACATATCCAGTTGTTTCTGGTGTCTGTCTGTCTGTCTACAGAACATATCCAGTTGTTTCTGGTGTCTGTCTGTCTGTCTACAGAACATATCCAGCTGTTTATGGTGTCTGTCTGTCTGTCTACAGAACATATCCAGTTGTTTCTGGTGTCTGTCTGTCTGTCTGTCTGTCTGTCTGTCTGTCTGTCTGTCTACAGAACATATCCAGTTGTTTCTGGTGTCTGTCTGTCTGTCTACAGAACATATCCAGCTGTTTATGGTGTCTGTCTGTCTGTCTGTCTACAGAACATATCCAGTTGTTTATGGTGTCTGTCTGTCTGTCTACAGAACATATCCAGTTGTTTATGGTGTCTGTCTGTCTGTCTGTATACAGAACATATCCAGTTGTTTATGGTGTCTGTCTGTCTGTCTACAGAACATATCCAGTTGTTTATGGTGTCTGTCTGTCTGTCTACAGAACATATCCAGCTGTTTATGGTGTCTGTCTGTCTGTCTACAGAACATATCCAGTTGTTTATGGTGTCTGTCTGTCTGTCTGTATACAGAACATATCCAGTTGTTTATGGTGTCTGTCTGTCTGTCTACAGAACATATCCAGTTGTTTATGGTGTCTGTCTGTCTGTCTACAGAACATATCCAGTTGTTTATGGTGTCTGTCTGTCTGTCTACAGAACATATCCAGTTGTTTATGGTGTCTGTCTGTCTGTCTACAGAACATATCCAGCTGTTTATGGTGTCTGTCTGTCTGTCTGTCTACAGAACATATCCAGTTGTTTATGGTGTCTGTCTGTCTGTCTACAGAACATATCCAGTTGTTTATGGTGTCTGTCTGTCTGTCTGTATACAGAACATATCCAGCTGTTTATGGTGTCTGTCTGTCTGTCTGTATACAGAACATATCCAGTTGTTTATGGTGTCTGTCTGTCTGTCTGTATACAGAACATATCCAGTTGTTTATGGTGTCTGTCTGTCTGTCTACAGAACATATCCAGTTGTTTATGGTGTCTGTCTGTCTGTCTGTATACAGAACATATCCAGCTGTTTATGGTGTCTGTCTGTCTGTCTGTATACAGAACATATCCAGTTGTTTATGGTGTCTGTCTGTCTGTCTGTCTACAGAACATATCCAGTTGTTTATGGTGTCTGTCTGTCTGTCTGTATACAGAACATATCCAGTTGTTTATGGTGTCTGTCTGTCTGTCTGTATACAGAACATATCCAGTTGTTTATGGTGTCTGTCTGTCTGTCTACAGAACATATCCAGCTGTTTATGGTGTCTGTCTGTCTGTCTGTATACAGAACATATCCAGTTGTTTATGGTGTCTGTCTGTCTGTCTGTATACAGAACATATCCAGTTGTTTATGGTGTCTGTCTGTCTGTCTACAGAACATATCCAGCTGTTTATGGTGTCTGTCTGTCTGTCTGTCTACAGAACATATCCAGCTGTTTATGGTGTCTGTCTGTCTGTCTACAGAACATATCCAGCTGTTTATGGTGTCTGTCTGTCTGTCTACAGAACATATCCAGTTGTTTCTGGTGTCTGTCTGTCTGTCTACAGAACATATCCAGCTGTTTATGGTGTCTGTCTGTCTGTCTACAGAACATATCCAGCTGTTTATGGTGTCTGTCTGTCTGTCTACAGAACATATCCAGCTGTTTATGGTGTCTGTCTGTCTGTCTGTCTACAGAACATATCCAGCTGTTTATGGTGTCTGTCTGTCTGTCTACAGAACATATCCAGTTGTTTATGGTGTCTGTCTGTCTGTCTACAGAACATATCCAGCTGTTTATGGTGTCTGTCTGTCTGTCTACAGAACATATCCAGTTGTTTCTGGTGGCTGCTCAACAGAGATCCAGGCAGACTGTATCTAGAACTGCAGTTCTTCTGCGCCGTGGCCAATTACGGACAGGTGAGTGCGTGTGTGTGTGGGCGTGCGTGCGTACGTGCATGCCCTAAAGCAGGGGTGGGCAACTGGCGGCCCCCGGGGGCCACATGCGGCCCCCCCACCTTCACTTAATGTGGCCCTCAGGTTAATGTCAGAATACCGATATAATATTGGTTGGTTCCAGCTGTTTACAATTCCACAACATGCAAAACATGACCCGCTGTTATTACTTCAGTCTAAATTAGTAGCTCAATGCTTCAACACAAGTATAATTAAAGGCATTTGAAATTACATAAAAATGTAAATTTTCAGGATTCCAATTCGAATATAGCAAAAAATAGCCAAT
>NC_139704.1:49641998-49659498 GCF_964188405.1 Protomyctophum parallelum | reverse complement strand
AGACAAAGTGGGGTGCCTATGGGCTATAGTTCCAAACATTGGAACTATCCCATTGAGACAAAGTGCGGTGCCTATGGGCTATAGTTCCAAACATTGGAACTATCCCATTGAGACAAAGCGGGGTGCTATGGGCTATAGTTCCAAACATTGGAACTATCCCATTGAGACAAAGCAGGGTGCCTATGGGCTATAGTTCCAAACATTGGACCTATCCCATTGAGACAAAGCGTGGTGCCTATGGGCTATAGTTCCAAACATTGGAACTATCCCATTGAGACAAAGTGAGGTGCCTATGGGCTATAGTTCCAAACATTGGAACTATCCCATTGAGACAAAGTGAGGTGCCTATGGGCTATAGTTCCAAACATTGGAACTATCCCATTGAGATAGAATGAGCACTTCCTCATTCCATTGTTACAATGGGAGTCAACGCTAGTGTCGCCACTCTCATATCCAATCACGCTGGATCTACCCCCCAACCAATCAAGTCACTAATTCAAGTGGTAGATGCCAAAACATTTTTTTTTTCTTTTTATATAAATTAAAATGTTATATTTTCAGGGCCAGGTCATGTGATCCACCTTTTAGGCACCCCTGGTTTAGACAAATGGACTCTTACGGATCCACTCGGTTCCTAAACCCAATCAATCATGTACTGCTGCAGAGAACCCTTTGGAAATCCCTCAAGGACCCCCGGGGGGGGGGGGGCCTCTAACCCTTTGGAAATCCCTCAAGGACCCCCGGGGGGGGGGGGGGGGGGGCCTCTAACCCCACCCACACTGTCTGAGAACCACTTTGGTACATGACAAGGAGCAAAAGAGGGAGAGAAAAGCAGAAAGAAAGAAAGAAAGAAAAAAAGAAAGAAAGAAAGAAACAGACGTTGAAGAGGGAGCATTAACCCATTCTGACCTGAGATCAGATTCATACGAGGTTTCCACTGGACACACACTGGTCTGACGAACCCATTCTGACCTGAGATCAGATTCTAAAAATGTCAGTCGTTCTTCGATAAAAATAAATAAATAGCAGACCTACAAGCTCGTATCGCGCCACTCGGTGGCGCGATACGAGCTTGTAGATCTGCTATTTTTAAATGGCTAAAGCATAACATGATGCTGACACCAAAATGGATGCCCGTTCAGAATGGGTTAAAGAAAAGAACAAAAGAGGATAGAAGGAAAGGACAAGAAAAATACGAAAGAAGGAGTGAAAGAAAAAGAAGAAAACAAGTGAGAAGAGAAAGCAGAGAGCAAAGAAAAGATAGAAGACGAACAAAGAGAAAGAATGAGAGGTGAACATATGTGACCAAATCTGACTGAGGGACTGCCATTGGATTTTAGATGTTTTTGTTTTTTCATGTCATGTGAGAGCAGGGAATCGTAGCTTCAAATTGACATATTGGTTGTTCAGTTTGACCCACCGGTTTAGGAGATATGGCTTATAGAGTAATGTCTTGCAGAGAAACAGGGAGTTGAGAAAACAGGCTTGAAAGGTTCACTTCTGTGGTCTCTAACATTACACCTATAGCTACATGTTTAAGCATTTATTTCATATTTACATGTCTTCTGTGGTCTCTATAACATTACAATAGCTACAGGTATATTCAGTGATTTCACTCAAAAAACCTTAGGTTTCGTTTTTGGCTGTGGGACCCAGCCTTTCGTCCAATCAGGATAGAGAGTCAAAAACGAAACCTAAGGTTTTTTGACCCCCAGGGGTTAACTGGGGACAGGGAGGAACTCCTTATATGGCCAGCACACTCTATAGTAGGGAGGATTATCACAACAAAACAAAAAAATAAGTGAGATTTGAATTAAGTGAAATCACTGAATATACCTTTAAGGATTTATTTCATATTTACATGTCGATTTCAGCTCTGACACTTATTTCAGACATGCTCTAGTATGTGAAGAGTCTGCCTGTGCTATTAACTCATTTTGGGAAGGAAAAATAGTTTTTCTCCTCGTGGTGAAAAGCTGGAATTTGTGCGATGGCAGGCTCTCAGTCAAATCTGGTCACACATTGTACGCTCAGGAGTTACATTTAATGACATTTCAACGGGGTAGATCCCAGCTGTTCAAAGACTACTCGCATGATCATCAGAAGTATAAACTTCTTTACTGAACTATTTGCACTGAATCAATGTTTCACACTGTTCTGTCGGGTGGAAAGTTAACCTCATAATTATGTCCAAAACTGTTACTTCTTTATTTAACAAACCTGTGTTCCAAACTTCCAATGTATCCAATGTGTAGTGAGTGATTGAGTCACAAGTGTCTCGTTTGTATACAAGGATTTGAGACTTCCAGTGAGCTTATAGATCGGATATTTCTGGTGCAGTATTTATATTTAAAACCCACAGACGGACACACTTAATGAACCACTTTCACTTTCAAAAATGTTTTCTAAAAATAGTCGATCTACACGACATGTGCGCTTGCACACTTGTCATCTTGTACCTATAACTGACGAGCTACGGGCATTAATAACTGACTAATATCAAAAAACATATTACAAGCTGACAGTGGCGTGCACAGATAGACACTAGAGGGTGCTAGAGCACCCCCTGCCCTTTTGGCAATGTGCTAAAAAAAATATATATACATCTTTTTTTTCTTAATTTGTAGTTTGTGGACCATGCGGTGACATTGATCAAATCTTGATAAAAAACGCTTCTACTATATTATTTAGGCCCCCCCACAATCTAAAGCTATGTTTCTATGTCAGTGGTTCTTCGATTAATCTTTTTTTAGCAGACCTACAAGCTCGTAGCGCGCCACTCGGTGGCGCGCTATGAGCTTGTAGATCTGCTATTTTTCAATAGCTATAAAGCACCAAAATGGGTTCCCTCCCCAAAATGTGCTGCACATGGTGCCCCTTTTTTTCACTTGAGCACCTGCCCCTCTAAATGTCTGTGCACGCCTCTGCAAGCTGACGAGGTCTGGAAAAGGGCAGTTGTTTTACAGACGGGTAAAAGGGGCAGGGGCTGAAGCCCCCCTTTGATGTCTATGTGCACATCTCTGAGCTAATGGCATTACCCCATTCTGACCTGAGATCAGATTCTATAAATGTCTTCTATACATCCTGACAGTTTTCTGAAAAAGCTATGTTTCTATGTCAGTCGTTCTTCGATTTTTCAAAAAATAGCAGACCTACAAGCTCGTAGCGCGCCACTCGGTGGCGCGCTATGAGCTTGTAGATCTGCTATTTTTCAATAGCTTAAAGCATAACGTGATGCTAACACCAAAAGGGGTTCCCGCACAAAATGGCATTAAAAAACATTTACAAATCGACGCCTACTGTATGCCCACTACTGTATGATGTGATGCTGTTACGTAAACTCAATGTGGATTCAGATAATATGTCCCTCAATGCTGTGAATTTAGATTCCCTCCACTGTGTGTGTGTGCACGTGACGTGCGTGCACGCGCACGTACTGTAAATCTGTGTCAATTTGTCAATCAAACTGTTACACACACACACACACACGCGCGCACGTGCGCTCGCTCGCATTTCATTTCAGTTGCCATACTTGCCAAACACAATGGAATGATGCTCCTATACAGTGCGTGACTTATTTTTACTTGTTTGTAAAATAAATAAAAGCAATATATTGGCCAATATAGTGTATTTGTTTTCATTTGGTGACGGTCGACCGCAGAGGAGATCATGGAAGATTTGTTCGCTATACCGTTAACTAAAATTTAACTCAACCCATTCTGACCTGAGATCAGATTCATACGAGGTTTCCACTGGACAACACACTGGGTCTGATTAACCCCATTCTGACCTGAGATCAGATTCTAAAAAAAATGTCAGTCGCTCTTCGATTTTTCAAAAAATAGCAGACCTACAAGCTCGTAGCGCGCCACTCCGAGCTTGTAGATCTGCTGTTTTTCAATAGCTAAAGCATAACATGATGCTATAACACCAAAATGGGTTCCCGTTCAGAATGGGTTAAATGTTTTAGTATTATTAATCTAATATTTCAGGTGTTTTTCATTTAGAGTCTTAGTGATTCAGGGTCATTATAATTAATTACGGCATATGAGCTTTATTAGCCAGGGATCCTTTTAAGCTAAAGTTGAATGATTGTCGGTGGCAGGAAAGTATATTTACTCAAGTCAAAGTAAAGTTTACAGCAGTGTCCTCACCTGAAGGTAAAGATATTTAGATAACCCTAGTTTTTTTTTTTTACTTTATAACTTTTATCCCATGATTTTTGCAGCATATTTTTTTCACCCAGTGTCAATATTCTAATGTAATCCTGGGCGCTACACTCTACACGCTACCCTCTGCCAACCTGGGGAGAGCAATGGACTGACCTCATGCCTCCTTCTATGCATGAGGAGTCCAAGCTGCTTCTTTTCACCTGACAGGGGGGAGTTTCCCCGGCCCGGACGTAGCATGTGGAAGGAACACGTTATTCCAACCAGTTCCTTTCCCCTCCATCAGGCGCCCCGGCTGGCCAGGGGGAGGCAGTATAGAGACCAGTTCCTTTCCCCTCCATCAGGCGCCCCGGCTGGCCAGGGGGAGGCAGTTTAGAGACCAGTTCCTTTCCCCTCCATCAGGCGCCCCGGCTGGCCAGGGGGAGGCAGTATAGAGACCAGTTCCTTTCCCCTCCATCAGGCGCCCCGGCTGGCCAGGGGGAGGCAGTATAGAGACCAGTTCCTTTCCCCTCCATCAGGCGCCCCGGCTGGCCAGGGGGAGGCAGTTTAGAGACCAGTTCCTTTCCCCTCCATCAGGCGCCCCGGCTGGCCAGGGGGAGGCAGTATAGAGACCAGTTCCTTTCCCCTCCATCAGGCGCCCCGGCTGGCCAGGGGGAGGCAGTTTAGAGACCAGTTCCTTTCCCCTCCATCAGGCGCCCCGGCTGGCCAGGGGGAGGCAGTATAGAGACCAGTTCCTTTCCCCTCCATCAGGCGCCCCGGCTGGCCAGGGGGAGGCAGTTTAGAGACCAGTTCCTTTCCCCTCCATCAGGCGCCCCGGCTGGCCAGGGGGAGGCAGTATAGAGACCAGTTCCTTTCCCCTCCATCAGGCGCCCCGGCTGGCCAGGGGGAGGCAGTTTAGAGACCAGTTCCTTTCCCCTCCATCAGGCGCCCCGGCTGGCCAGGGGGAGGCAGTATAGAGACCAGTTCCTTTCCCCTCCATCAGGCGCCCCGGCTGGCCAGGGGGAGGCAGTATAGAGACCAGTTCCTTTCCCCTCCATCAGGCGCCCCGGCTGGCCAGGGGGAGGCAGTATAGAGACCAGTTCCTTTCCCCTCCATCAGGCGCCCCGGCTGGCCAGGGGGAGGCAGTTTAGAGACCAGTTCCTTTCCCCTCCATCAGGCGCCCCGGCTGGCCAGGGGGAGGCAGTTTAGAGACCAGGATTACTGCATGTTTTTTGCGAGGGTACCTACCCTAGGGGAGCATGCCAACCCCACCCAGGGTATGGGGCACTGATGACGCAGAGGAGAGAACATGTGAGGGTACCACTACCTACCCTAGGGGACACAGGGATAGCACTTCCGTAGACTTAGATAGCATTTGATACAGACTTATAGCATGTTATGTAGACAGCACTATAATTGCATTGTATATAGTCATAGCACGCCATAGTACATATGTATAGCATAGTAGTATATATGTATAGCTTCATTATATAGATATTCCACTGTTACTTTCTTAGCTTACGCATGTTTCATGATAAATGTTTTTATGTGATGTATTCCCATGCTTTTGTTCTTGCTTAATGTAAGTCGCTCTGGATTAAGAGTGTCTGCTAAATGCCTAAATTGTAAAGGGAGAGCATGCCAACCCCACCCAGGGTATGGACACTGATGACGCAGAGGAGGGAACATGTGAGGGTACCACTACCTACCCTAGGGGACACAGGGAGAGCATGCCAACCCCACCCAGGGTATGGGCACTGATGACGCAGAGGAGAGACCACGCCCACAGCGTCTCCAGCGGGAATCGAACACAGGACCTTCTAGCTGTGAGGCGACGGCACTACCGACCACCAAGTCACTGCAAGTTGCAATGTTTTATTTATTTATTTATTTTAATCCAATAAGACTGCAAAACAAATGCCAAAATAAGCTGAATTAATAGTGCACTTTATTAAAACGAGAATACATTATCACTATCTGAGTAATCATTTAACTCCAATAATCAGAGTATCATTTAATCAGACTCATACTGACACATGGATATACTGTAAAGTGCAAAATCATTCCAACAAACTGTTGTGACACAGTGATCTTGTAGGTCTATTTCCACAATATTGTTGGGAGGCGCTAGCCCCTCCTATATTCAGCTATTAGTGTACAGTAGACTTTCGTCTTACACAAACATTAAATTCCCATTGATGGAGAATTCATATGCAAATCGGCTATTTTAGTCATACACAAAATAGAGTGGCAGGATGGCAACCGCAAGGTTGCCAGTTCGAACCCTGTGGGCTCCCCCAGAGTTGGTGTGGAAGTGTCCTTGAGCAAGACACTGAACCCCTAATTGCTCCTGGTGTGCAGGTTGTTGGTTTCCTCCGCCACCGGTGTATGAATGTTTCCCTTCATTTTCAAACATAGCAGATCCAGCAGTTCTTAACTCAGTTGTGGGGAGTCTCTTTGGGGGTCTTGTTCTGTCTTAACTCAGTTCTGGGGAGTCTCTTTGGGGGTCTTGTTCTGTCTTAACTCAGTTGTGGGGAGTCTCTTTGGGGGTCTTGTTCTGTCTTAACTCAGTTCTGGGGGGTCTCTTTGGGGGTCTTGTTCTGGGACCCGTCCCCCCGCGGCTCCAGCAGCCCCAGCAGGACCCCCTCGGCCTCCAGCAGGGTGGTGTCCGTGGAGGCCCCCAGGAACCTGGAGGTGAGCTCCAGGTCACTGAGCCTCAGGCGGACCCTGGCTCCTCTCTGGTAGCGCTGAGCCTCCTCGCTGTCGGGACGCTTCACCACGCAGTGGAACTTCCCCCCGAAGTCCACGTACAGGTCGTCCCCCACCACGGTGAAGATACGACCCAGGACCACCTGAAAGAAGACATTTAAACTGGTCAGTTATTAAACTAGTTAACCCAGGACCACCTGGGAGAAGACATTTAAACTGGTTAAACTGACCCAGGACCACCTGGGAGAAGACATTTAAACTGGTTAGTTATTAAACTAGTTAACCCAGGACCACCTGGGAGAAGACATTTAAACTGGTTAAACTGACCCAGGACCACCTGGGAGAAGACATTTAAACTGGTTAGTTATTAAACTAGTTAACCCAGGACCACCTGGGAGAAGACATTTAAACTGGTTAAACTGACCCAGGACCACCTGGGAGAAGACATTTAAACTGGTTAAACTGACCCAGGACCACCTGGGAGAAGACATTTAAACTGGTTAAACTGACCCAGGACCACCTGGAAGAAGACATTTAAACTGGTCAGTTATTAAACTAGTTAACCCAGGACCACCTGGGAGAAGACATTTAAACTGGTTAGTTATTAAACTAGTTAACCCAGGACCACCTGGAAGAAGACATTTAAACTGGTCAGTTATTAAACTAGTTAACCCAGGACCACCTGGAAGAAGACATTTAAACTGGTCAGTTATTAAACTAGTTAACCCAGGACCACCTGGGAGAAGACATTTAAACTGGTCAGTTATTAAACTAGTTAACCCAGGACCACCTGGGAGAAGACATTTAAACTGGTCAGTTATTAAACTAGTTAACCCAGGACCACCTGGAAGAAGACATTTAAACTGGTCAGTTATTAAACTAGTTAACCCAGGACCACCTGGGAGAAGACATTTAAACTGGTCAGTTATTAAACTAGTTAACCCAGGACCACCTGGGAGAAGACATTTAAACTGGTCAGTTATTAAACTAGTTAACCCAGGACCACCTGGAAGAAGACATTTAAACTGGTCAGTTATTAAACTAGTTAACCCAGGACCACCTGGGAGAAGACATTTAAACTGGTCAGTTATTAAACTAGTTAACCCAGGACCACCTGGAAGAAAACATTTAAACTGGTCAGTTATTAAACTAGTTAACCCAGGACCACCTGGGAGAAGACATTTAAACTGGTCAGTTATTAAACTAGTTAACCCAGGACCACCTGGAAGAAGACATTTAAACTGGTCAGTTATTAAACTAGTTAACCCAGGACCACCTGGAAGAAGACATTTAAACTGGTCAGTTATTAGTTAGTTATTAAACTAGTTAACCCTTAATAAACTTAAGCCAGGACCACATGAGTGAAGACATTTATACAATTAAGACCTGAGGACGCATCTGTGTCACCGTAGCTTTTAACGACTTTAAGTTTAACCATTCTTTTATACTTTAGCTGTTGAAGAATAGCAGATATACGAGCTCGTAGATCTGCTATCTTTTGGAAAAATGTGTGCAAATCTTTGAATATATATTCTTCCATAGCGAACGTCTTCTTAACTCAAACGTTTTCTTCTGGGTGGGGGGGGGGGGGGGGGGGGTCCTAGACATAAAAAGTGGTTGATGACCACTGATATAGAAACATAGGTTTTTCAGAAAATGTTTAATGGCCGATTCATACAACTATTTTACCGCTGTTTCGGCGCTGTAGAGCCTAAATGATTTTGGCTCGTCAGAAATTTTCAGTTAGCACCGAAGAGCCGACTTTAGGACGGTACACCGCCCCCCCCCCCCGTCCCCCCCCCGTCCCCCGTCCCCCTGAACCTCAAATGAGCCAAATGACGTCACATTGTAGGCTCTACAGAGCCAAATGACATCACATTGTAGGCTCTACAGAGCCAAATGACGTCACATTGTAGGCTCTACAGAGCCGAACCGACTTTTATTCGGCTCTAAAATAAGAGTATGAATCGGCCCTAAGGATTTAAGAAGACATTGGTAGAATGTGTGGTACCTTGTCCTGTGCTGGACCCATCTGGACCAGAGGAGAGCTGCGGAGCATGGCGGAGAAGGAGACGGGTCTGGAGCTGCTTCTAGCGGTTCTGCTGCCCGTTCTACCGCTCTGGTTCTGAGGGCTCTGCTGCTGATCACCATGATGGAAACATGTTAACACATTTAATCTAATCATGATGGAAACATGTTAACACATTTAATCTAATCATGATGGAAACATGTTAACACATTTAATCTAATCATGATGGAAACATGTTAACACATTTAATCTAATCATGATGGAAACATGTTAACACATTTAATCTAATCATGATGGAAACATGTTAACACATTTAATCTAATCATGATGGAAACATGTCAACACATTTAATCTAATCATGATGGAAACATGTTAACACATTTAATCTAATCATGATGGAAACATGTTAACACATTTAATCTAATCATGATGGAAACATGTTAACACATTTAATCTAATCATGATGGAAACATGTTAACACGTTTAATCTAATCATGATGGAAACATGTTAACACGTTTAATCTAATCATGATGGAAACATGTTAACACATTTAATCTAATCATGATGGAAACATGTTAACACATTTAACCTAATCATGATGGAAACATGTTAACACATTTAATCTAATCATGATGGAAACATGTTAACACATTTAATCTAATCATGATGGAAACATGTTAACACATTTAATCTAATCATGATTGAAACATGTTAACACATTTAATCTAATCATGATGGAAACATGTTAACACATTTAATCTAATCATGATGGAAACATGTTAACACATTTAATCTAATCATGATGGAAACATGTTAATACATTTAATCTAATCATGATGGAAACATGTTAACACATTTAATCTAATCATGATGGAAACATGTTAACACATTTAATCTAATCATGATGGAAACATGTCAACACATTTAATCTAATCATGATGGAAACATGTCAACACATTTAATCTAATCATGATGAAACATGTCAACACATTTAATCTAATCATGATGGAAACATGTTAACACATTTAATCTAATCATGATGGAAACATGTCAACACATTTAATCTAATCATGATGGAAACATGTTAACACATTTAATCTAACCATGATGGAAACATGTTAACACATTTAATCTAATCATGATGGAAACATGTTAACACATTTAATCTAATCATGATGGAAACATGTTAACACATTTAATCTAACCATGATGGAAACATGTTAACACATTTAATCTAATCATGATGGAAACATGTTAACACATTTAATCTAATCATGATGGAAACATGTTAACACATTTAATCTAATCATGATGAAACATGTTAACACATTTAATCTAATCATGATGAAACATGTTAACACATTTAATCTAATCATGATGAAACATGTTAACACATTTAATCTAATCATGATGGAAACATGTTAACACATTTAATCTAATCATGATGGAAACATGTTAACACATTTAATCTAATCATGATGGAAACATGTTAACACATTTAATCTAATCATGATGGAAACATGTTAACACATTTAATCTAATCATGATGGAAACATGTTAACACATTTAATCTAATCATGATGGAAACATGTTAACACATTTAATCTAATCATGATGGAAACATGTTAACACATTTAATCTAATCATGATGGAAACATGTTAATACATTTAATCTAATCATGATGGAAACATGTTAACACATTTAATCTAATCATGATGGAAACATGTTAACACATTTAATCTAATCATGATGGAAACATGTTAACACATTTAATCTAATCATGATGGAAACATGTTAACACATTTAATCTAATCATGATGGAAACATGTTAACACATTTAATCTAATCATGATGGAAACATGTTAACACATTTAATCTAATCATGATGGAAACATGTCAACACATTTAATCTAATCATGATGGAAACATGTTAACACATTTAATCTAATCATGATGAAACATGTTAACACATTTAATCTAATCATGATGGAAACATGTTAACACATTTAATCTAATCATGATGGAAACATGTTAACACATTTAATCTAATCATGATGGAAACATGTTAACACATTTAATCTAATCATGATGGAAACATGTTAACACATTTAATCTAATCATGATGGAAACATGTTAACACATTTAATCTAATCATGATGGAAACATGTTAACACATTTAATCTAATCATGATGAAACATGTTAACACATTTAATCTAATCATGATGGAAACATGTTAACACATTTAATCTAATCATGATGGAAACATGTTAACACATTTAATCTAATCATGATGGAAACATGTTAACACATTTAATCTAATCATGATGGAAACATGTTAACACATTTAATCTAATCATGATGGAAACATGTTAACACATTTAATCTAATCATGATGGAAACATGTTAACACATTTAATCTAATCATGATGGAAACATGTTAACACATTTAATCTAATCATGATGGAAACATGTTAACACATTTAATCTAATCATGATGGAAACATGTTAACACATTTAATCTAATCATGATGGAAACATGTTAACACATTTAATCTAATCATGATGAAACATGTTAACACATTTAATCTAATCATGATGGAAACATGTTAACACATTTAATCTAATCATGATGGAAACATGTCAACACATTTAATCTAATCATGATGGAAACATGTTAACACATTTAATCTAATCATGATGGAAACATGTTAACACATTTAATCTAATCATGATGGAAACATGTTAACACATTTAATCTAATCATGATGGAAACATGTTAACACATTTAATCTAATCATGATGGAAACATGTTAACACATTTAATCTAATCATGATGGAAACATGTTAACACATTTAATCTAATCATGATGGAAACATGTTAACACATTTAATCTAATCATGATGGAAACATGTTAACACATTTAATCTAATCATGATGAAACATGTTAACACATTTAATCTAATCATGATGGAAACATGTTAACACATTTAATCTAATCATGATGGAAACATGTTAACACATTTAATCTAATCATGATGGAAACATGTTAACACATTTAATCTAATCATGATGGAAACATGTTAACACATTTAATCTAATCATGATGGAAACATGTTAACACATTTAATCTAATCATGATGGAAACATGTTAACACATTTAATCTAATCATGATGAAACATGTTAACACATTTAATCTAATCATGATGGAAACATGTTAACACATTTAATCTAATCATGATGGAAACATGTTAACATGTTTAATCTAATCATGATGGAAACATGTTAACACATTTAATCTAATCATGATGGAAACATGTTAACACATTTAATCTAATCATGATGGAAACATGTTAACACATTTAATCTAATCATGATGGAAACATGTTAACACATTTAATCTAATCATGATGGAAACATGTTAACACATTTAATCTAATCATGATGGAAACATGTTAACACATTTAATCTAATCATGATGGAAACATGTTAACACATTTAATCTAATCATGATGGAAACATGTTAACACATTTAATCTAATCATGATGAAACATGTTAACACATTTAATCTAATCATGATGGAAACATGTTAACACATTTAATCTAATCATGATGGAAACATGTTAACACGTTTAATCTAATCATGATGGAAACATGTTAACACATTTAATCTAATCATGATGGAAACATGTTAACACATTTAATCTAATCATGATGGAAACATGTTAACACATTTAATCTAATCATGATGGAAACATGTTAACACATTTAATCTAATCATGATGGAAACATGTTAACACATTTAATCTAATCATGATGGAAACATGTTAACACATTTAATCTAATCATGATGGAAACATGTTAACACATTTAATCTAATCATGATGAAAACATGTTAACACATTTAATCTAATCATGATGGAAACATGTTAACACATTTAATCTAATCATGATGGAAACATGTTAACACATTTAATCTAATCATGATGGAAACATGTTAACACATTTAATCTAATCATGATGGAAACATGTTAACACATTTAATCTAATCATGATGGAAACATGTTAACACATTTAATCTAATCATGATGGAAACATGTTAACACATTTAATCTAATCATGATGGAAACATGTTAACACATTTAATCTAATCATGATGGAAACATGTTAACACATTTAATCTAATCATGATGGAAACATGTTAACACATTTAATCTAATCATGATGGAAACATGTTAACACATTTAATCTAATCATGATGGAAACATGTTAACACATTTAATCTAATCATGATGGAAACATGTTAACACATTTAATCTAATCATGATGGAAACATGTTAACACATTTAATCTAATCATGATGGAAACATGTTAACACATTTAATCTAATCATGATGGAAACATGTTAACACATTTAATCTAATCATGATGGAAACATGTTAACACATTTAATCTAATCATGATGGAAACATGTTAACACATTTAATCTAATCATGATGGAAACATGTTAACACATTTAATCTAATCATGATGGAAACATGTTAACACATTTAATCTAATCATGATGGAAACATGTTAACACATTTAATCTAATCATGATGGAAAC
Source organism: Protomyctophum parallelum (assembly GCF_964188405.1). Classification (NCBI taxonomy): domain Eukaryota; kingdom Metazoa; phylum Chordata; class Actinopteri; order Myctophiformes; family Myctophidae; genus Protomyctophum; species Protomyctophum parallelum. The sequence goes on along the minus strand of NC_139704.1, from coordinate 49,646,003 downwards.
ATGTTAACACATTTAATCTAATCATGATGGAAACATGTTAACACATTTAATCTAATCATGATGGAAACATGTTAACACATTTAATCTAATCATGATGGAAACATGTTAACACATTTAATCTAATCATGATGGAAACATGTTAACACATTTAATCTAATCATGATGGAAACATGTTAACACATTTAATCTAATCATGATGGAAACATGTTAACACATTTAATCTAATCATGATGAAACATGTTAACACATTTAATCTAATCATGATGGAAACATGTTAACACATTTAATCTAATCATGATGGAAACATGTTAACACATTTAATCTAATCATGATGGAAACATGTTAACACATTTAATCTAATCATGATGGAAACATGTCAACACATTTAATCTAATCATGATGGAAACATGTTAACACATTTAATCTAATCATGATGGAAACATGTTAACACATTTAATCTAATCATGATGGAAACATGTTAACACATTTAATCTAATCATGATGAAACATGTTAACACATTTAATCTAATCATGATGAAACATGTTAACACATTTAATCTAATCATCTAATAGAATCTTACCTGCGCAGGTAAGACACCCAAAGAAGAGGCAGACGCAGTGTGACGCCCCATCACGCACAGCCTTCTATTAAACAAGCGCTCCCCCTCACATCTTGTTTTACGGCACGTTGCAAAAATACAATATGGCGGCTCGGATAGTGAACTCTTGGAATATTTTGGACAGAAAGTAACTCATAACATGTCTACGGGGGATTTTTATGAAAAACAAGCTCGGCAGATTGAAAGAGGATAATTCAAGCTTGGACTACAGCTGCAATGTTGGTGAGTTTAACGTCATTTAAGACCAGCAGATCAGAAACCGAAAATCATGAATAGGAAGTGGATGGAGGGTATTGCAACTCTAGATTCAACAGATTGTAAAAAAATCTAGAGTTGCAAATTGCGGCTATGTTCAGTCTTCAGGTCATTATATTCTACCTGTTCAGGTCATTATATTCTACCTGTTCAGTCTACAGGTCATTATATTCTACCTGTTCAGTCTGCAGGTCATTATATTCTACCTGTTCAGTCTTCAGGTCATTATATTCTACCTGTTCAGTCTTCAGGTCAGAGTGCAGGTCATACGCCTCTGCGAAGCCGCTCCTGGGAGGAGCTGGTGGTGTGATGGTTGTTCCTCCATCTTCTGCCTCCTTCTCCTCCGTCCCTCCTCCGCCCTTAATGGCGTCGCTGCTGAACCTCCTCCTCCTGACACTGTTGTTGTTGTTGTTGTGATGAGTGTAATAAAGGCTTCTCTGGCGGAGCAGCAGCCTCTGTAATGTTGTTGTTGTTGTTGTCATTCTGCTGCACACAGCAGCGCTCTTCTGGCACAAGGAGGCCGCCATCTTGGATCAGTCCCACAATGCAACGCGCTGGTGTTGTAGTCTGTGTAGTGTAGTGTGGTGTGTCTTGTCGCCCTCTGGTGGCTGAGATTAGAAACGATGACCTCTGTCTGTATATTGTTTGTCTAATGTTGTATTAAATGTTGTTGTGTCTACAGATACATTATATACCTATATATGTCTATATAGACCTATATATGTCTATATATACACATATAGGTCTATATATAGACCTATATATGTCTATATATAGACCTATATAGGCCTTAACTATCAGTTCAGTTCTGGGGAGTCTCTTTGGGGGTCTTGTTGTTCTGGGAAAGTCAGATAACAACAGTGACATGAAACAAATGTGAACAAATTGTTACAAGGAATTGTACATGCCTCTGTAGACATTTTTAAAGCACAGCTCAAGACCCACTTCTACAACATTGCTTTTAAGTGATCTTTTATTTTTTGTTATTCACGTCCTCACTGTATTGTATTACTGCTTGTTTTTTAATGTTGTTGCCTTATTTTATCTGTTCTTATCTTTGTACCACTGCCTTCTCCTGATCTGACACTGCGTTATTGTCCTATTGTTTTAACTGCATGCCTGTTTTAACGCCGTTTTGTTTTGCTTTTGTTTTTATTATTTTTTTCTGCTCTGTAAAGCACTTTGAGCTACATTTATGTATGAAAGGTGCTATATAAATAAAGTTTATTATTATTATGTGATGGACTCAATAAAGTAAAACAAAGTATAGTAGAAATAATATATAGGAGAGATAGATAACAGCCAGGCTGATCAATAACAAATAACAGCTATTCTTCTACATTCTGTAATTAATTGTGAAGAGTCATTTTAAATTAAGTAATGGAGATTGTTTAACAATAATTTGACTTTTCAAAGGAAGGTATACAGGTCAATACAAAATCTGCTAAGAGGATGAAAAAAGCTCTAGAGACCATGTTTACATCAGGGTCCTCCATTTTCAATTCATCAAAAACATGTAACAGACATACACAGACACAGATGTATAAAGTATTTAGATATTTAACTTAAATACATACACATACACAGATGTATAAAGTATTTAGATATTTAACTTAAAGACATACACAGACACAGATGTATAAAGTATTTACATATTTAACTTAAAGACATACACAGACACAGATGTATAAAGTATTTACATATTTAACTTAAAGACATACACAGACACAGATGTATAAAGTATTTAGATATTTAACGTGAAACCAAATGGACCCGTACAGGTCCACTTATTTGGTTTCCTATTCTACGCTCTCAAAAGTCACATTTATACTAGAGCTGGGACTCGATTAAAAAAAATAATCTAATTAATCAGAGGCTTTGCGATTAATTAATCTAGATTAATCGCATTTTAATCGCATATCAATATTCAACCCGAGAACAGCGAGAAACCTTTTTTTTTTATGTTTTTTGGTATCCCAGTGAATCAACGAATAGTGACTACAGGATACCACTCATTTTCAACATTTTACTGTCATTAATATACCTGTTGTGGAAATAATAATAAAAAGTCACCCCATTCTGTGTTGCCTAGAACTGGAGGTCTGAATTTCTTTTACAGTAGTAACAGTAACAAGTACATCTCAGTGACATCACAAAGCTGTACTTACTTCATATTGTTACTGTTTTTTGTCAGACCTCCAGTTCTAGGCAACACAAAATGGGGTGACTTTTTATTATTTCCAGTTTTCAGTACTATAGAAAAGCGCCCAGTGAGAAACGTTCCGCGGTGAAAAAAAGGTGCGATTAATTTATCTGTAGTTAATCGCGATTAATTTTTCTGTAGTTAATTAATCTAAATTAATCGCAATTAGTCCCGGCCCTAATTTATACACATACACTGCATTAATACTTAATTCACCAGAAGTCTACACACACAATTAGGGACTGTAGAATAATTGTTATTTTGATTGTAAGATATCTCCTATAAATGAGTTTATTGGTACCACATCAATACAGCATGAAACCAAATGGACCCTTTGGATCTTTAATTCAACAACAACACAATATTCTAAGACTGTCTGAGATCTAAAAATGGCATGAGATGGTGGTCCGTGCTTAAAACATTCTGACCGGGCACCCATTTTGGTGTCAGCATCATGTTACGCTTTAGCTATTGAAAAATAGCAGATCTACAAGCTCGTATCGCGCCACCGAGTGGCGTGATACGAGCTTGTAGGTCTGCTATTTTTGAAAAATCAAAGAACGACTGATTTTTTTTTTAGAATCTGATCTCAGGTCAGAATGGGTTCATCAGGACCAGTGTATGTCCGGCGGAAACGTCGTATGAATCTGATCTCAGGTCAGAATGGGTTAAACCAGTGTTTTCATGTCAAGGACCCCCAAAACTGACACTAAAGTAGCCCGCGGACCCCCATAAGAGAAGGTTTTTACGGCTAGTGATTCTCAACCCGTTTAATTTCAAGGACCCCCAGTTTGACCTGCATTAGTCTACGGACCCCCATTTAATGGCATGTTCTATCTCTGGGACCCCCAATTCATATTGTAAAATATTAATTTAACTCTGAGAGTGTACAGTGTACAAATGGAACGAAATGGAGTCCATTTGCTT
>NC_139704.1:49631998-49639498 GCF_964188405.1 Protomyctophum parallelum | reverse complement strand
CAAGTAGGAGCCTGACCAGTTTGTTTTGGGAGGTCTGGAGCCTTGTTTTAAGGGCCTTTGAGGTGCTGTGGTACCAAGAGGTGGATGCATAGTCAAAGAAACCTTGTACGAGGGCTCCTGTTAAGGTCTTCAAGGTGTTTTCGCTGACCAGTGAGGAGATCCTTTAAAGGAATCTTGTTCTTTGATTGACTTTTTTGCTGTGCTGTGTTGTGCTGTGCTGTGCTGTGCTGTACTGTACTGTACTGTACTGTGCTGTTGCTGTGCTGTGCTGTGGTTGCTGTGTTGTGCTGTGCTGTGCTGTGCTGTCGACCTTTTTTGCTCTAAATTCAATGATGAACTGAAAGAAAACCCTGTATTGTAGAGATGCTCCGATCAGGTTTGACAACTTTTTGTATTTAATACCTTTTTTCCACATGACGTATGAAAAGTGCATTATTTTATGGCTTGCCCATTTTCTCTCTTTTTAATAATTCTGTGCAATTAGCACATTCAACACAAACAACTGTTTCCATAAAACAAACTAACATAGGCTACTTCTCTATAAGCAGAATCATGAATAGGCCTATTTAATTTATACAAAAGGAGAAGAGAGAGAGCAATGTGTTTGTGGCTCAAACTTTGTCTAATATTGTTTTAGAGCAGTGGTTCTCAAACATTCTCATGCCAAGAGCAAAGGACCCCCAATATTTTTTCAATCTACAAAAATAATCCCAAAATCGCTTATAAATTAAATAAAATAAAATTACATACTAATCGCTTATTTGGCAACACTGGCCAGAAACGACCAGTGTTGCTTCTTTTTGTCTTATTTTGTATAGACCTAGGTGGCTTGTTTCTGCCATAGAGTTATACTGGCAACACCTCTGGCTTCTAGCTAGCTGGTCTCAGTGGTCTGGTGCTGCTGCCCGTCGACTCCTCTGTGTGCGTACTGTCAGTCCCAGCTCTGTGACTGGGAGATGGGACTGTGGATAGAACTTTCTGTTACAGTTAACCCATTCTGACCTGAGATCAGATTCTAAAAAATGTCAGTCGTTCTTCGATTTTTCAAAAATAGCAGACCTACAAGCTCATAGCGCGCCACTCAGTGGCGCGCTATGAGCTTGTAGGTCTGCTATTTTTCACTCGAGGGTGTTGTTTAACGTGATTATTGCCACGACAGTGATGCGGTCAGGAACGACACAAAGTCGAGTTCCGCAAGCATCACTGAAGTGGCAATAATCACGTTAAACCAACACCCTCGAGTGTAATATTGCTATTCTACAACAGTTACCCTTAAAACTAAGAAAATCGCTGAAAAAAAATATTTTTTTAATGACAGATGTAGTCACTACGACCACAAATGTCCAAAGAAACTAGCTAGCCTAGCCACCCAGTTTGCTAGCGCTCTGGGAAAACAGAGCAGCTGAATTCTTTGTTTTGATTAGGTGGTGAACAGTGCTGGTTAAACCACGGCTAGAAGGCTGTTTCAACCAATCCGATTGCTTCCTCTTAACGACCTGTTGTAGAATTATAGATCGTCGGGGCACCGGGCCTACTTTTTGGGGCGGGGGGGGGGGGGGGGGGGGGGGGAACTTCGACTGCAAGTATCCTGTTGACCTCCGTGAGCCGCGAGCTGACCCCCGGATAGGTGCGCCGTGAGCTCACCTATCCGGGTCTGCAGAGCGGCGAGCTTCCCGCTCAGCCCCTCCTCCTTGCACCGCGAGGCGGCGGCCTGCCTGTTGTACTCCAGCACCAGGCAGCCTCCGCCCAGCAGGAAGAGCAGCGTCTCCCCGAGCAGCTCGGCGCCGAGCTCCACCAGCTCCTCCGCGCTCGGCGCTTTGATCCTCCTGGCGACGGCGCCTCCTTCGCTGGTGGTGAAGCTCATCTCCGCCCAGTGGTAGGCCTGCGCGGGAGGCATGCACACGTACGTCCTGAAGAGGTCGCTCCGTCCGGCGGCGTGCTTGATCAGGTTGGCGGCCGGCTTGCTCAGCCGCTTGACCCCCAAGTAGAAGAGCTTGGCGATGGGGAAGCCGCCGACCACCATTTTGAATACTATTCAAACTATGTATATATATAGAGCTGGGTTAGAGTGTCCGGTGTCCGGTGGGAGGGACCCGGTGAGGACTTTAACCGGATGCAGAAATCTCTGACACGACGATATCTGGGTCATTGGGTTCCTGTCTGAGAATATCTGGGTTGTGTTCGGCCAAGTATTCTGTCTCGTACGGAGTGGGTCACGAGGGCCGTAAAGCAAATGATGCTTGCCTCTAGTCTCAAATACCCGCTCTTTATATATATATAGGGCTAAGCTGGATGCTTGTGACCATGCCAGTGGGCTATATCCATATATGGAGTTCTATGATGACCTGATGTCAACACTAGCATGTTGCCGTCGTCTTCCATATATGGAGCTCTATAGGTGAAAGCCTTCGTTACAGCCAGAGCCCTCTAATAGAAGAGTTAGGACATTGAGGGGGCAGAAACCCAGAGCCCTCTAATAGAAGAGTTAGGACATTGAGGGGGGCAGAAACCCAGAGCCATCTAATAGAAGAGTTAGGACATTGAGGGGGGCAGAAACCCAGAGCCATCTAATAGAAGAGTTAGGACATTGAGGGGGCAGAAACCCAGAGCCATCTAATAGAATAGAATCTTACTATCGGTCTGTGTGCCCATTGTGAAATGATAGGCCGAGTCAAGAGGAAGGCCGACAGGCGATGCGCGATGGGAAGAGCTTCCGCTGAGCGAACTTCACCCAAGTGAACAGCAAGTGACAGCTTGCTTATAGGAAAACCTCCATTAGCTCATTATTGAGCGTGGGTATAGTCGCACATCTCTACGGTGTCTCAAAGTGCCACCGGTGTGTCCCTCTCTGTGGGCCCCGTGTTTTGCGAGGTCTCCCTGGAGGCCTCGCAGGCGTCTGGGGCTAGATGCGTGGAAGTGGCTCTCTACGGTGGTGGTGGTGTGTGAGGATGAGGTACCCTAGGAGTGGTCAGAGGCTGCGTCGGACCTCCTTCTCTTCTTCACGTGGTGGTGGTGGTGCTTCTTGGACTTTAGGTGGGCTGTCCACTCCGTGTCACCGATGATGGCCTTGTCACAGAGCTCACAGGTGTGGCGGCTTCGCGTATTGCTCTGCTGTGCCAGCTCCGCTCTGACCGGCTCAACAGCTGGCAGCGCCCCCTTTCTCAGACAGTCCAGTATCTGCAGTGCGGGGGCCAGCGCCGTCTCCTCCCACCGCAACACATCCGTCACATCCAGACCGCACACCGCAGGAACGTTGTCTCCTGGACGTTTGAGGAAACGGTTGCGGACCCATTTGTTCTGTTTTCGGGCATAGCGTCTCGTAGCCACCTTCAACGCTTCAATACCTCTGTGTTTGAGTAGGTCCTTCTCCTGCTGGGTGATGCTCTCTGGAGCCGTCAGGTACTCATGGAACTCCTTAAAACCGATTGACTGGAAGATCCCATGCTGATAGTCCTGACTGTGATCCTGGACTTTCTGTTTGTTGAAGCACCGGTGAAAGTCTCCGAGCTCCTCTATCAGTCCTGCAGACAGCATGTCATCCACACGGGCATCCAACCTCTGGTCCAGAGCATCCATGCTGGCATGCAGCCAGAAGATGCAGGGGTCTGGGTACCTCAGTGGGCCCCCCAGCCCTCCACCTCCCTCTTGGGCCTTCTGCTGCTCCAGCCAATAGCTGTGCGTCATGCCCGTTTCCTCATGCACCTGCAGGCTCCTGGCAATCTTGCGTGTATTATTGGGGTGCAACATGGCGGCCATTGCAGGATCCACCTGCGTCAGTCTCTGGTGCAGCTCAGCTCCACCCAGTTTTTCAAGCTCCACCTTCCTGTCAGGAGATCCGCTTACCGGCCCTCTCTTTGACTCATCATTCCCCAGCTCCTCCGTGTCCACCAATACCTTCCACAGTAGGGACTCGAAATAATAATTTGTTCCTCCGACGATGATTGGCAGCTTGTCTCTGCTGTGCATGTCATCGATTAGAGCCAGCGCTTTGTTCCTGAAGTCGATCACCGTGTAGCTGCTCACCAGAGGGTGTCATGATCCGTGACCTGGTCTGTCACCCTGATGCGTTTCCCTATGTTCCTTGTTTTGGGTTTTACTTTTGTGTACTTTTACCTTTTATTTTGTAGTTCTAGTGTCTCTTGGTTTCCTATGTTGCCCATGTTTACCTGCCTTGTCTAACCCTGTGATTAGTGTAGTGTTCCCCTCCTGTGCCCTGTTATTCTCCCAGCCAATCCCTGAGTTGATTTGTCTGTTGTATTTCACCTGTGTCTAGTTAGTCCTTGTCTTTTTATGTACCCTTGTGTTTTCAGTTCTCCGTTGGTTCGTTGCTTTTGTTGCCTGTGAGTATTTTTGTAGCCTTGATGCCTTGCTTGTGATCCCCTAGTTTTCCCAGTATAGTTTTCCCCTTGCTTTCCTTGTGTTCCTCGTGTTCCTAGTTTTGTTTCCGACTGCCTCTGTGTTTTGTGTATTGCTGTACCTGGACTCCTGTTTTTGGTCGCAATAAAAACACTGAACTTGACTTTCCTGCCTCTGCCTCTCACCCTGCATTTGGGTCCTACACTGAACCTGACTCACACCTGACAGAGGGTCCACGAAGCTGATCATGTGATGTCTGCACTGGGCGAGCTCCTCGGACGTCACCTTGTTGGTGATTATGTCCAAGCCTCCATACACCTGCATGGAGTCGGCGCTGATTATTTCGCCTTGAAGTCGTTTACCAATTTCGATGGCTAGTTTAGACTTTCCAGTGCCAGTAGCTCCTAAAATCACCACTAAAGGAGGTATGATGTTTCTCTGCACGGCACATTGCACACTGCGAGCGGACGCCGCCATGATGCTGTCCTCCACTGCACAAGCCCTATGCTTGAACACTGTGGTTGGCTGACGGCGAGGAGGATGTTCAGACGTGTGCTCAAATAAACGTAAAGTCCAAACAAAGATATTTATTAGCTGATCTGTCACCTCAGCATACAATGAATACTTACATAAATAAACTGTTCAGGATACATGACTACAGCTCAAAGAAACACATGGAAAACATTGTGCCTCTGCCAATCAGCAACACCTGCTGCTTGATTGGGGCCCATTACATATTTACCCAAGCAACCTGGGTCTAGCCCACGCCCTGTGGTGACATCATCAAATGAGCACTACACAATACTACCAGACATCATATGGCTCTTACAAGCTCCGTTTTGTGTTTACGATGATTATTGCTGTCGGGGGTTTTCTTATCCTCGTGTGGAAGAGCATGGCACACTGAGATGTTTCTTTGGGTCCAGGTGAATATCATGGCTTCTCCAAGAAGCTGGTGACTTGCATCTCGAGAGTTTGCAGAGTTTCTCCATTGTTTGTGCCAGGAGCGGCCGCCCTCGCATATGATCTTATCCCTGTCAGAATGATGTCATATCTTCTTGAGTAATGTTCCATATCATCAAGTCTCTTTTCAAGGTGGTTTATTTTTTCATCTTTTTCTTTTGCCTGGGTTTGTAGGGTTTTAACCTCCTTTTGCCAGGGTTTGTAGGGTTTTAACCTCCTTTTGCCTGGGTTTGTAGGGTTTTAACCTCCTTTTGCCTGGGTTTGTAGGGTTTTAACCTCCTTTTGCCTGGGCTTGTAGGGTTTTAACCTCCTTTTGCCTGGGTTTGTAGGGTTTTAACCTCCTTCATGAGGTTAGCCAACTCAGTTGGTAGCTTGACAACCTGGCTGATCTCTGCACCCATGAAGTTTAAGGCCCTTTTGATCTCCTCAATGTCCTCCTCCAACTTGCTTGTGTTTGCCTGCTTTCTAGTTGTCATTTTCAATCCGCTTCAGTTGCTCAGTGAGCTTGGCGTTCAGCTCCTGGAGCTGCTGATCCTCTCGCTTCCGATCCTCTCGCTTCCATTTTAGCACCAGATACAGCAGATATCCATATACCATCACTATCAAGGTATCCAGTATCCAGTAGGATACTGGATAGCCAGCAGGAGGCAGGAGGTATGGAGGCATGGAGGCATGAGGCATGGAGGCAGGAGGCATGGAGGCAGGAGGCATGGAGGCAGGAGGCATGGAGGCAGGAGGCATGGAGGCAGGAGGCATGGAGGCAGGAGGCGTGGAGGCAGGAGGCGTGGAGGCAGGAGGCATGGAGGCAGGAGGCATGGAGGCAGGAGGCATGGAGGCAGGAGGCATGGAGGCAGGAGGCATGGAGGCAGGAGGCATGGAGGCAGGAGGCATGGAGGCAGGAGGCATGGAGGCAGGAGGCATGGAGGCAGGAGGCATGGAGGCAGGAGGCATGGAGGCAGGAGGCATGGAGGCAGGAGGCATGGAGGCAGGAGGCATGGCTACGTACGTCCTGAAGAAGTTGCTCCGTCCGGCGCCGTACTTGATCAGGTTGACCCCCGGCCTGCTCAGCCGCTTGACCCCCGTCACGTAGACGAGCTTGGCGAGCAACATTTTGAATATAGTATTCAAAATGTGAGGACTTTATTAACCAGGATGCAGAAATCTCTGACACGACGATGTCTGGGTCATTGGGTTCCTGTCTGAGAATATCTGGGTTGTGTTCGGCCAAGTATTCTGTCTCGTACGGAGTGGGTCACGAGGGCCGTAAAGCAAATGATGCTTACCTCTAGTCTCAAATACCCGCTCTTTATATATATATAGGGCTAAGCTGGATGCTTGTGACCATGCCAGTGGGCTATATCCATATATGGAGTTCTATGATGACCTGATGTCAACACTAGCATGTTGCCGTCGTCTTCCATATATGGAGCTCTATAGGTGAAAGCCTTCGTTACAGCCAGAGCCCTCTAATAGAAGAGTTAGGACATTGAGGGGGGCAGAAACCCAGAGCCCTCTAAAAGAAGAGTTAGGACATTGAGGGGGCAGAAACCCAGAGCCCTCTAATAGAAGAGTTAGGACATTGAGGGGGCAGAAACCCAGAGCCCTCTAATAGAAGAGTTAGGACATTGAGGGGGCAGAAACCGAGCGCTCGAGCACATCCAAACAGTAAAGTCCTATCTGATTGACAGCCCCATACATCCACACAGTAAAGTCCTATCTGATTGACAGCCCCATACATCCACACAGTAAAGTCCTATCTGATTGACAGCCCCATACATCCACACAGTAAAGTCCTATCTGATTGACAGCCCCATACATCCACACAGTAAAGTCCTATCTGATTGACAGCCCCATACATCCACACAGTAAAGTCCTATCTGATTGACAGCCCCATACATCCACACAGTAAAGTCATATCTGATTGACAGCCCCATACATCCACACAGAAAAGTCCTATCTGATTGACAGCCCCATACATCCACACAGTAAAGTCCTATCTGATTGACAGCCCCATACATCCACACAGAAAAGTCCTATCTGATTGACAGCCCCATACATCCACACAGTAAAGTCCTATCTGATTGACAGCCCCATACATCCACACAGTAAAGTCCTATCTGATTGACAGCCCCATACATCCACACAGAAAAGTCCTATCTGATTGACAGCCCCATACATCCA
>NC_139704.1:49614498-49626998 GCF_964188405.1 Protomyctophum parallelum | reverse complement strand
ACATTACACCTAGCTACATGTTTAAGCATTTATTTCATATTTACATGTCTTCTGTGGTCTCTAACATTACACCTATAGCTACATGTTTAAGCATTTTATTTCATATTTACATGTCTTCTGTGGTCTCTAACATTACACCTAGCTACATGTTTAAGCATTTATTTCATATTTACATGTCTTCTGTGGTCTCTAACATTACACCTATAGCTACATGTTTAAGCATTTATTTCATATTTACATGTCTTCTGTGGTCTCTAACATTACACCTAGCTACATGTTTAAGCATTTATTTCATATTTACATGTCTTCTGTATCAGTTTTTCTCCTGAACAGTTAGTCTGACTGCACTGCATCAAAACGGGTCACATACTGTATGTACAGATTATTACTGTACTGTATGTACAGATTATTACTGTACTGTATGTACAGATTATTTGTGTTTTCTAGTCGTGTACGGAATTAAAATACCGTAACAATAATTATCACTATCTCTGTGAGATCGGGATGCTCTCTGTGTGTGTGTGTGTGTGTGCGTGCACGTCACAATGCATTGTGAACTTGCACACACACACACGCACACACACACACACACACACGCACACACACACGCACACGCACATACACAGGTTCAGGTGTTCATACATCTTATCTCATTAATGCGTTACAATTGGATTTAGAAGCTTTGGCAACACTTAACTCACTTATAGCATCCAAACCAATCTCACGTAATGCATTGAAAAGATCTGTGCACGGCGTGTGTGTGTGTGTGTGTGTGTGTGTGTGTGTGTGTGTGGTTAGGTGGTACCATGTAAAGTAAAGATGTTTCTGGGAGCAGAAAATGGTGTATCTTTGATCTATTACTTGGATCCGCCCATTTATATGCACGCGTTGGCTCCGCCCATTTATATGCACGCGTTGGCTCCGCCCATTTATATGCACGCGTTGGCTCCGCCCATTTATATGCACACGTTGGCTCCGCCTATTTATATGCACGCGTTGGCTCCGCCCATTTATATGCACGCGTTGGCTCCGCCCATTTATATGCACGCGTTGGCTCCGCCCATTTATATGCACGCGTTGGCTGGTTTACAGCCTCCTCTGTGACTCTTGGGCAGGGGTGGGCAACTGGCGGCCCGGGGGCCACATGCGGCCCCCCACCTTCACTTAATGTGGCCCTCAGGTTAATGTCAGAATACTGATATAATTTTCGTTCCAGCTGTTTACAATTCCACAACATGCAAAACATGACCTGCTTTAATTATGTCAGTCTAAATTAGTAGCTCAATGCTCAATACACGTACAATTAAAGGCATTTGAAATTACATCAAAATGTAAATTATCAGGATTCCAATTCGAATATAGCAAAAAAATAGCCGATCTACAAACTCAAAACGTGTCGCAGCGCGACACGTTTTGAGCTTGTAGATCGGCTATTTTTGCTACGACAGTAATATATGGCCCTAGGGAGTGAGTGTGGAAATATATAGTGGCCCTCTCCATCGTCAAAGTTGCCCCACCCCTGCTCTTGGGGTTAGGAGTTGGCTGGTTTACAGCCTCCTCTATGACTCTTGGGGTTAGGAGTTTGCTGTTTTACAGCCTCCTCTATGACTCTTGGGGTTAGGAGTTGGCTGGTTTACAGCCTCCTCTATGACTCTTGGGGTTAGGAGTTTGCTGGTTTACAGCCTCCTCTATGACTCTTGGGGTTAGGAGTTGGCTGGTTTACAGCCTCCTCTATGACTCTTGGGGTTAGGAGTTGGCTGGTTTACAGCCTCCTCTATGACTCTTGGGGTTAGGAGTTTGCTGGTTTACAGCCTCCTCTATGACTCTTGGGGTTAGGAGTTGGGTGGTTTACAGCCTCCTCTATGACTCTTGGGGTTAGGAGTTGGGTGGTTAGTTAGTTATTTGGGTATTTAGGTAGTTAGTTGGGTTAGTTAGTTAGTCAGTTTGGGAGTTAGACATCTTGAGGTTATTCTCATCTTCAGGGTTAGGGTTCAAATGGAAACAAAAAAGTTTAAATTACATTAAAAATAGACGTGCTTCCGTGCGTGCGTGCATGCTTGCGTGCGTGTACGTGCGCGCGTGCGTGTACGTGCGCTATAGATAATGCTGTTGTTCGTCTCACGTGGGTCGTGCATGGAAGCACTCCTCTCCTCCGCCCACAGAAGAACCTAAATGACTGTTTAGACAGACCTTATTTATTTATATTGTGTTGCATTGTCCGGTTTGGAAAGAACTTATTTATTTAACATTTATATTATGTTGCATTGTCTGTCTGTTTGGAATTACACATCATTTCACATAATTTGTAAGGCGAAATTGTGCAGGGCAGCGATCCAGGTGTTGGCTAGAGTAGACCTCACACTGACAGCAACTAACTTAACCCATTCTGACCTGAGATCAGATTCATATATGAGGTTTCCACTGGACACACACTGGTCTGATGAACCCATTCTGACCTGAGATCAGATTCATACGAGGTTTCCACTGGACACACACTGGTCTGATCAACCCATTCTGACCTGAGATCAGATTCATACGAGGTTTCCACTGGACAACACACTGTCTGATTAACCCATTCTGACCTGAGATCAGATTCTAAAAAATGTCCAGTCGTTCTCGATTTTTCAAAAATAGCAGACCTACAAGCTCGTAGCGCGAGGTTCCCGGTTCGATCCCTGTGGTCTCTCCCCCAGAGTTAGTGTGGAAGTGTTCTTGAGCAAGACTCTGAACCTCCTGATTGCTCCTGATGTGCAGGTTGGTGCCTTGCATGGTTTCACCCACCATTGGTGTATGAATGAGTGTGTGAATGGATGAATGTGATGTACAATCTGCGTGCGTGCGTGTGTGCGTGTGTGCGTGCGTGTGCGCACGTACGTGCATGCATGCGTGCGTGCGTGCAAAGGAAGTCTCATTTGGGTGTTCACCCCAGAGAAGGGCGGTGATGATGTCACTCACTCTGGTATTTCCCTGCTATGCTGTATGTACACACACACACACACACACACACACACGCACACACACACACGCACACACACACGCGCACGCACGCACACACACGCACGCACACACACACACACACACACACACACACACGCACGCACGCACGCACACACACACGCACGCACGCGCACACACGCACACGCACACGCACACGCACGCACGCACGCGCGCACGCACACGCGCACACGCACGCGCACGCACACGCACACATTCCTATTGTTGAAGACATCAACATTCAGAGATGGCGATTTTTGTAAATGTCATTTTAAACACTAAATCCTGAGCAATAAATAAGTAAATAAGTCAAGCCTAACTTTAGCCCCTAAACCTGAACTCTATAATACAGGAATCTTCTTCTATAACTGTACGGCTAATGTTAATAATCTTTAAAGGTAGGGTATTAAGTGATTTTCTTGGGTTAAAATAAGTGGTAAAAAGCTCTATATTGTAACGGTAATCATTGCTATAGAGTGTGTTCAGTAACAGTGTTAAATAGCTCTATATTGTGACAGTAATCATTGCTATAGAGTGTGTTCAGTAACAGTGTTAAATAGCTCTATATTGTGACAGTAATCATTGCTATAGAGTGTGTTCAGTAACAGTGTTAAATAGCTCTATATTGTGACAGTAATCATTGCTATAGAGTGTGTTCAGTAACAGTGTTAAATAGTTCTATATTGTGACAGTAATCATTGCTATAGTGTGTGTTCAGTAACAGTGTTAAGTAGCTCTATATTGTGACAGTAATCATTGCTATAGAGTGTGTTCAGTAACAGTGTTAAATAGCTCTATATTGTGACAGTAATCATTGCTATAGTGTGTGTTCAGTAACAGTGTTAAATAGCTCTATATTGTGACAGTAATCATTGCTATAGAGTGTGTTCAGTAACAGTGTTAAATAGCTCTATATTGTGACAGTAATCATTGCTATAGAGTGTGTTCAGTAACAGTGTTAAATAGCTCTATATTGTGACAGTAATCATTGCTATAGAGTGTGTTCAGTAACAGTGTTAAATAGCTCTATATTGTGACAGTAATCATTGCTATAGAGTGTGTTCAGTAACAGTGTTAAATATCTCTATATTGTGACAGTAATCATTGCTATAGAGTGTGTTCAGTAACAGTGTTGAATAGCTCTATATTGTGACAGTAATCATTGCTATAGAGTGTGTTCAGTAACAGTGTTAAATAGCTCTATATTGTGACAGTAATCATTGCTATAGAGTGTGTTCAGTAACAGTGTTAAATAGCTCTATATTGTGACAGTAATCATTGCTATAGAGTGTGTTCAGTAACAGTGTTAAATATCTCTATATTGTGACAGTAATCATTGCTATAGAGTGTGTTCAGTAACAGTGTTAAATAGCTCTATATTGTGACAGTAATCATTGCTATAGAGTGTGTTCAGTGACAGTGTTAAATAGCTCTATATTGTGACAGTAATCATTGCTATAGAGTGTGTTCAGTAACAGTGTTAAATAGCTCTATATTGTGACAGTAATCATTGCTATAGAGTGTGTTCAGTAACAGTGTTAAATAGCTCTATATTGTGACAGTAATCATTGCTATAGAGTGTGTTCAGTAACAGTGTTAAATAGCTCTATATTGTGACAGTAATCATTGCTATAGAGTGTGTTCAGTAACAGTGTTAAATAGCTCTATATTGTGACTGTAATCATTGCTATAGAGTGTGTTCAGTAACAGTGTTAAATAGCTCTATATTGTGACAGTAATCATTGCTATAGAGTGTGTTCAGTGACAGTGTTAAATAGCTCTATATTGTGACAGTAATCATTGCTATAGAGTGTGTTCAGTAACAGTGTTAAATAGCTCTATATTGTGACAGTAATCATTGCTATAGAGTGTGTTCAGTGACAGTGTTAAATAGCTCTATATTGTGACAGTAATCATTGCTATAGAGTGTGTTCAGTAACAGTGTTAAATAGCTCTATATTGTGACAGGAATCATTGCTGTAGAGTGTTTGTTCAGTAAACAGGAGTCTGTTGTCTGTATGAGCTTGTAGATCTGCTATTTTTTAAATAGCTAAAGCATAACGTAATGCTAACACCAAAATGGGTTCCTGCGCAAAATGGCTTAATAAAATATCTATACTTCTGCAAATTCAACTATTCACCTGCACGCACGCACACACGCACGCACGCACATATACGCACGCACGCACGCATGCACGCACGCACGCACGCACGCACACAGTGTCGCTGTCATTATTAATGTGACCTCAGCCCCACATCACACAATTAAGGCCCATATGGAAACCATCACTGCCATGTATGTGTGTGCATGTGTGCGTGCGCTGTGCGTGTGTGCGCTGTGTGTGTGTGCGTCTGTGTGTGTGCGTGCGTGTGTGTGTGCGCTGTGTGTGTGTGTGTGTGCGTGCGTGCGTGTGTGCGCTGTGTGTGTGTGTGTGTGCGTGCGTGGGAACGGCCCCCCTAGAACAACATGGCTAAATCCCGCTCCAGAGCCTCTCTGCCTGCAGGTTGAAACAGCATGAAGGTTCAGAGGTCACGTCAAACCCAAATAGAACAACAACACCGCCTTGACACCCCTCTCTCTCTCTCTCTCTCTCTCTCTCTCTCTCTGTCTCTGTCTCTGTCTCTGTCTCTGTCTCTGTGTCTCTGTCTCTGTCTCTGTCTCTGTCTCTGTCTCTGTCTCTGTCTCTGTCTCTGTCTCTGTCGCTGTCGCTGTCGCTGTCGCTGTCGCTGTCGCTGTCGCTGTCTCTGTCTCTCTCTCTCTGTCTCTCTCTGTCTCTGTCTCTGTCTCTGTCTCTCTCTGTCTCTGTCTCTGTCTCTGTCTCTGTCGCTGTCTCTCTCTCTCTGTCTCTCTCTGTCTCTGTCTCTGTCTCTGTCTCTCTCTGTCTCTGTCTCTGTCTCTGTCTCTGTCTCTGTCTCTCTCTCTCTCTCTGTCTCTGTCTCTGTCTCTGTCTCTGTCTCTGTCTCTCTCTCTGTCTCTCTCTGTCTCTCTCTGTCGCTGTCTCTGTCGCTGTCTCTCTCTCTCTGTCTGTCTCTGTCTCTGTCTCTGTCTCTGTCTCTGTCTCTGTGTCTCTGTCTCTGTCTCTCTCTGTCTCTGTCTCTGTCTCTGTCTCTGTCTCTCTCTCTCTCTCTCTCTCTGTCTCTGTCTCTGTCTCTGTCTCTGTCTCTGTCTCTCTCTCTGTCTCTCTCTGTCTCTCTCTGTCGCTGTCTCTGTCGCTGTCTCTCTCTCTCTGTCTGTCTCTGTCTCTGTCTCTGTCTCTGTCTCTGTGTCTCTGTCTCTGTCTCTCTCTGTCTGTCTCTGTCTCTCTCTGTCTCTGTCTCTGTCTCTGTCTCTCTGTCTCTGTCTCTGTCTCTGTCTCTGTCTCTGTCTCTCTCTCTCTCAAGTCAGTGGAAAAAGGTAGTCGACGAACATTTTTCGTCTTAGTTTTAGTCGACGAAAACAACACTGCTGGTACCTCATACATACTATAGTACTAAAACCAGCAGCACCAGTACACAACACTGTACTGGTACCTCATACTATAGTACTAAAACCAGCAGCACCAGTATATACAACACTGCAGTGCAGTGTTGTTTTTGGCAGCAAATTTCTATTTTAGTTTTAGTCATAGTCTCTTGAATAGTTTTCACTTAGTTTTAGTCACATTTTAGTCAGCCTGGCATGTTCTAGTGTTTAGTCTAGTTTTAGTCGACTAAATGTCATACGATTTTAGTCGACTAAATCTACAGTTGATTTAGTCGACTAAAATGTGTTTTGACAGGCCTTGATGTCGTTGTAATGACATATTTTACACTTTGGTTGCATGCTGAAAATAGCAGATGTACAATCTCACAACACGTCGCACTGCGACGCGTTGTGAGATTGTAGATCTGCTATTTTCAGCATGCAACCCAGCATAAAACTGGATCTCTTGTCCACTAGTCCCTTCCTAACATTTTAGTCTAGTTTTTTATTTGTTGACGAAATTGTCAGTATATTTAGTCTTAGTTTTAGTCATCATAGATTCGTTTTTATTTAGTTTTAGTCAATAACTACAGCAGTACAGCAGCGTAGAGATGACAGTGTTGGGGTTTATTGTACACATTACAATTTACAAAACTGTCCAGTAATATAAAAAGTGGTTGCTTTAGTTTACGCCATAGAAACATTATAGAAAACATTTTGTGTCTCCACGTCCAAAAACACACTGTCAGGAATTTATTTAACAACAACAACAACAATACTAATAAAGGCACATGTTGCTCCCTTTAAATCCTTCACGTTATTTAAATGAACACAAATGAATGTAATATTTATATATATAAAAAAAAGAACAAGAATGCATTGAATAGTTTTTAAACATGAACAAAAAAACATAAAAACATATTGGTGTCTGTTTTGGCTGCTTAATGATGACACCGTCATGTTGATGTGTATGTACATTGGTCACACACACACACACACACACACACACACACACACACACACACACACACACACACACACACACACGCGCGCACAGAGACACGAGTGCACATGCACACACACAAGCACACACACACCCTTCAAAATTAAATGACATCAATATTTGCATCTTATTTTTCCCTCAGTAGACAATTAAAGACCCTTGAAAAAAGTTTAACATCTTCTAAATATAATAATTATATCAGACAAATCATATATATACGAGAGGCCATGAATGATGGCCAGGCACATCTTCATCATCATCATCGTCATCATCCATACAGTGTTTGACAAAAACCTATGAATCATATCTCACTAACACTAATGCACTACAGTACATAGAATCCACCTTGAGCTTTGGATGACTTCCTACAGTGAATTAACCCCATTCTGAACGGGAACCCATTTTGGTGTCAGCATCATGTTATGCTTTAGCTATTTAAAAATAGCAGATCTACAAGCTCGTAGCTTGTAGGTCTGCTATTTTTGAAAAATCGAAGAACGACTGACATTTTATTTTAGAATCTGATATGAGGTCAGAATGGGTTCATCAGACCAGTGTGTGTCCAGTGGAAACCTCGTATGAATCTGATCTCAGGTCAGAATGGGTTCATCAGGCCCAGGCCGTAGCGTAACGGTCTGGGCACCGGACTGGTGATCCAGTCGCGGTGTGCCGCGGGTTCGACTCCCGGACCCGACACGGCCTTTACCGCATGTCATCCCCCATCTCTCTCCCGTTTCCTGTCAGCCTACTGTCTGTCCCTTCAAAAATCAATAAAAGGCGTAAGCCGCAAAAAAATATCTTAATTTTTTTTTTTTTTAAATGGGTTCATCAGACCAGTGGTGTGTCCAGTGGAAACCTCGTTTGAATCTGATCTCAGGTCAGAATGGGTTAATACACCCGGCAAGCACAGAGGGAGGATTCGTAGAAATGCTTCCATCGCTGATGTATTTTCCCAGATTGTGTTTTTGGTGGAGAAAAAAAAAGCCACATTGGACTGCCCATAGCTAAAGAAACTGCCCATAGCTAAAGAAACTGCCCATAGCTAAAGAAACTGCCCATAGCTAAATAAACTGCCCATAGCTAAAGAAACTGCCCATAGCTAAAGAAACTGCCCATAGCTAAAGAAACGGAAGGTCGCGGATACGATGTTTTTTGTCGCGAGGCTAACCGTTTGGAACCGCGTCAAACTAAACGTACAGTTCGCCTCGACTCCTATACTGTACATTCCTCGACTCCTATATACTGTACATTCCAGAAAGGTTGAGAAAGAGTGGAAAGAGTGATGCAGCTGTGATTCCAATGAGTCATCTGACACCAGATATACAGCGAAACGTCTCACCCTGTTTCCCTGCATGGAATCTGATAGAAAAGCAATAAAGAGCAACTGTCAATCTATTTAATTTTTTTATATATCATTTTTATCACACAATTTTGTAACCCCTTTTTCACCCCTGTTTCAATCATCCAATGTGATCCTGGGCTCTACACACCCTCCACCAACCTAGTCCCCATATATGGGGGACAAGGGGAGAGCAACCTAGTCCCCATATATGGGGGACAAGGGGAGACCAACCTAGTCCCCATATATGGGGGACAAGGGGAGACCAACCTAGTCCCCATATATGGGGGACAAGGGGGACCAACCTAGTCCCCATATATGGGGGACAAGGGGAGAGCAACCTAGTCCCCATATATGGGGGACAAGGGGAGACCAACCTAGTCCCCAATCCCATATATGGGGGACAAGGGGAGACCAACCTAGTCTCCATATATGGGGGACAAGGGGAGACCAACCTAGTCCCCATATATGGGGGACAAGGGGAGAGCAACGGACTTGAACTCATGCTTCCTTCATGCCTGAGTGTCCAAGTTGCTCCTTTACACCTGACAGGGGGGAGTTTCCCTGGTTGGACGTAGCGCGTGGAAGGAACACGTTATTCCAACTCCATCAGGCGCCCCGGCTGGCCAGGGGGAGGCAGTATAGCTGTCAATCTAACAGCAGGGTTGTAGTCGAGTCCAACCTAAAGCCAGTCCTAGTCGAGACCGAGTTAGACGGGAAGTCACCCATGCTTTCTATGGCATATAGGCCGGGAGCTGCCCAGCTGCTGGACATGAGACTAATTAATTGGAGAGAGAGAGAGAGAGAGAGAGGTGTGTGTGTGCGCGTCAATTTAACAAAGGTGCAGACGATCAGAAATCAATCAGCAGAGAGTGATCGACGTTTGCACTGCTCTATGCCGAATTGAAGTGGACTCGGACCCAGACTTTATTTTTCTTCTCCCTGGAAATAAAAACGTCTGGGTTTCCGAGGCTAAGACCGAGTCCGAGGGAGGGTGAGAACGACAGGAGTCGAGACCACACGCACGCACACACACACACACACACACACACACACACACACACACGCACGCATGCGCACACACGCACACACACACACACACACACAATACAGACTGTCCTCACAAAGGTGACCATTTATCATGGTCACCAAAAATGTACTGTGACCCCCCCCCCCCCCCCCCCACACACACACGCACAATACAGAATGTTCTCACAAAGGTGACCATTTATCACCTCTCTTTTCACAACATCTTTTGTTAGAAGTTCACCTGCACAGCTGGTAGAATCATCAACGGCTTTCTCAATCACACCGCCTCTATCTTTCAATCTCTCTCTCTCTCTCTCTCTCTCTCTCTCTCTCTCTCTCTCTCTCTCTCTCTCTCTCTCTCTCTCTCTCTCTCTCTCTCTCTCTCTCTCTCTCTCTCTCTCTCTCTCTCTCTCTGGTTGTTTCCCAGGCCGGGGGGCTAAAACAGGAAGTGAACACAATGGAGTGATAACGCAGGCAGGAAGGGGCGGTCCTAAAAAAAAATCTCCCCTCCCAGATGGACAGGAAGTTGACTCCAGTGTTTTGTTTGGTCTAGTGATTAGAGAGAGAGGGGGAGGGGGAGAGAGAGGGGGGGGGGGGGTCCCAAGTCGAGATCTGAGCGAGAAATGGATGAAAAAAAAGGAGTGACAGACTGGACTTGGAAAGGGGGGGGGTGGGGTGGGGGGGGTCTCTCGGTATACTGACAGGAAGGGTCTGCGAGGGCTTCCACCTATTGTGCGATCGAGGGTCCGAGCACTCCGGAACCACCGCCAGAAATTCCAAAAACCAAAAAAAAACACAATCAACAGGAGAAATATACGCAAACAAAGGGTTTCTCCAAAACGCCACATTAATCAGACCAGTGTGTGTCCAGTGGAAACCTCGTATGAATCTGATCTCAGGTCAGAATGGGTTAATCAGACCAGTGTGTGTCCAGTGGAAACCTCGTATGAATCTGATCTCAGGCCAGAATGGGTTAATGATACAACATTTTAAAAGACACATACAGTCATCATAATGATGATGACAGTGTCTGTTTGTTTGGGGATCAGCGCCGGTATGAACCGTATGGGATGTCAACACAGAACAATGAAACTTAACGCTATATATCAAAGGATGTATCTGTTTAGATTCATCTTATCTGCAGCGTACACTGTGTTTATGAATCGCCAATAAGGCAACAAAACTCGTAAATTAAACTAAGGAACCGTCAGATATTTGCGATGATTAGAGATTAACCAAAGAATATAGCTAATGTCGTTGCGACGCGTCGTGATCTTGTAGCTCTGCCATTTTTGGCACAGATTGTATAAATCGGCGGTTCCCGAACGTTTTAGCTCAAGACCCCAAAAGACAGATTATAGACGTTTGCCCGGCCGTGACCCAAACTATAGTGAAAATCTACAAGCTTGTAGATCTGCTATGTTCTTTCTAATAATATATGAGATGCCGTAGATTTTTTCTTTCATTCATGAAATTACAGAAAAAAATATATTTTAGAATTTTGTTTTGGGGGAGGAATGTTTTTGGAAAACGTTTTGAAATGTATAGACGAGGGACCCCCCAAATGTATAGGGGAGGGACCCCCCAAATGTATAGGCGAGGGACCCCCCATAGGCGAGGGACCCCCCAAATGTATAGGGGAGGGACCCCCCAAAAAAGATGTGTCCATGACCCTCCTCCTGACCCAGTGTTTTGGTAAGCAGTGCTATGAACGTGCTGTCCACTCCAGACAGTGGTATATAGTTTAATTAAGACTGTATAAGTGCTGTCCTGTCCCGACAGTGGTTTAAAAGTGTCATCCAGTCCTGTCCACTCCACTGTGTGACCCTATACAGAAGCTCAAAGGAGGGTATAAATGTGGCATCCAGTCCAGTCAGTGGTATAAACATATCGTCCAGATATACGGCGCGCTGACCCTACAGTAGCCTAGAAGAGGGTATCAATGTGTCATCCAGTCCAGTCAGTGATATAAAAATGTCGTCTAGATACTGCGCGCTGACCGTCCAGTCAGTGGTATAAACATGTCGTCTAGATACTGCGCGCTGACCGTCCAGTCAGTGATATAAACATGTCGTCTAGATACGCCGCGCTGACCCTACAGTAGCTCAGAGGATGTGGGGGTTAAAGTTGTTCAGTGCCACCTCTGCGTCGCGAGGGACTCCGCTTCGTGCCAGCAGCCATGACACGCTGCACGGCACGAGAGAGAGAGAGGAAGAGCGTCCTCTCTCTCTCTCTCTCTCTCTCTCTCTCTCTCTCGATGTTTCCTGACCGTGTCCAATGACCCTGTCTCTAGTGGACCTCTGAGGATACAGTATTGTTGTACTCTTTCATCTGCACAATAAACCCAAACCAACCGTGAGAGGGACCGTCCAATAAAAAACCTCTCCAGTACAATAACGGACCACCACCATGGGGACTGTCTCGGGGATTTAACCCGTTCTGAACGGGAACCCGTTTTGGTGTTATAGCATCATGTCGTGCTTTAGCTATTTAAGCAGATCTACAAGCTCGTATCGCGCCACCGAGTGGCGCGATACGAGCTTGTAGGTCTGCTATTTTTTGAAAATTCGACTGACAGACTGACGACCGACTGACTGACGACTGACATAGAAACATAGCTTTTTCAGAAAACTGTCAGGATGTAGAAGACGTTTATAGAATCTGATCTCAGGTCAGAATGGGTTAAAAAAAAA
>NC_139704.1:49606998-49611998 GCF_964188405.1 Protomyctophum parallelum | reverse complement strand
GGGGCCGGTTTTAGCGTGGTCCCAGCGGTGTGATCTGTCCTGTTGTTCACCACGTTGACCCACGTTGATTCAAAACGGCCCCCAAACCACACCAAAGGTTCACCACCACCATGCAACTCCTCACAGCCGTCTGGACCCTTTGGTGTGGTTAGGGGCTTAACCCATTCTGACCTGAGATCAGATTCTAAAAATGTCAGTCTTCGATTTTTCAAAAATAGCAGACCTACAAGCTCATAGCTCATAGCGCACCACCGAGTGGCGCGCTATGAGCTTGTAGATCTGCTATTTTTTCAATAGCTAAAGCATGACATGATGCTAACACCAAAATGGGTTCCCTCCCACAATGGCTTAAGAGAACCGTTCTCAGACTAAGTGCTACTTTTTTCTCTCTCTCACGTTTTAACACTTTTATGTTGCTTTTTATATAACGTATGAATATTTGCATATGCGGGCCTTCGATACCGTGACCAACGTGTAGGAGAAGAACCACCCGTTGGGTTGTTTTAGGTTGAGGATATTTAGAAAGCACAATAATAAACTGGATATTACCCTGAAGTTGGTGTTTATAAAAATAACATTGTCTCGTGTAAACTCTCCCAGATTAACTCACACGCCCCAGACCGTGAAACCAAATTAAGACCAAACCAAAGAAATAGAGTTGGTATTTAAATCAAATTTAGCCTTGTACTGTTTTGCACGGGGCATTTCAGGACAGTTTTGTGTTTCACACCAATGATGAAGATTTATTTATAATTTAAAATAAAATGAAGATACAGGGAGCAGCCTGTCCCATATAAGGCCTCAATCATTAAAAAAAAAAAAAAAAAAAATTGTGCAGCGAGTATGCAAATTATATATTGACAATACTGACAAAAACAAAAACAGAGCTCCATGTGTTGAAAATGCAATAGCGGTCACAGAAAAAGGGTTACGATACAGGAATTGAAGTTATAGAAATAAGTGCTCTAATGAAACATTAACGCCCTAGACTTGGCTGGCAAACGATTTACGTCATTATGATGTCATCTTCAAAAGCCATGTTTTAGAGGGAGGGGTCAGCCAGCGCTCCTCAAGAACAAAAAGAGGGTCTAGAGGGGCGTGGTCTAGAGGGGCGTGGCCCAGCCTGTGTGGTTTCTGGTCTAGAGGGGCGTGGTTTAGAGTGGCGTGGCCCAGCCTGTGTGGTTTCTGGTCTAGAGGGGCGTGGTCTAGAGGGGCGTGGCCCAGCCTGTGTGGTTTCTGGTCTAGAGGGGCGTGGTCTAGAGGGGTGTGGCCCAGCCTGTGTGGTTTCTGGTCTAGAGGGGCGTGGTCTAGAGGGGCGTGGCCCAGCCTGTGTGGTTTCTGGTCTAGAGGGGCGTGGTCTAGAGGGGCGTGGCCCAGCCTGTGTGGTTTCTGGTCTAGAGGGGCATGGCCCAGCCAGTATAAGTACAAGGTGGGATCCTATCGGAGCCGGCGTGATCCTCTATTGGTTGACCGATCTGAGCCCCCCATCTCCGCCCTCACCCCCTCAGTAAGGGGAGTACTGCTCGTCGGAGTCGTCGTCCGCCCCGTACATCTGGGCCAGGGTCCTGAAGCGCGGCCCCCAGTCCTGCAGGAAGTCGTAGTCCTGGTTGGAGGCCGTGGAGGAAGAGGAGGAGCCGCCCAGCGAGCTGAGCGTCCCGCAGAGGGACTCCGGCGGGCCCTCGTAGCCGTAGATGTGCAGCGTGTCGTACGGGACGCCGCTGTCGCGGTCGCGGTCCGCCTCGTCCTTCTTGCTCTCGATCATGGCGGCCATGTCGCCGCCGGGCGGCGGCAGGAGGAGGAGGGGGGAGGAGGAGGAGGGGTGGGGCTTCTGCACCATGGCGTAGAGGGCGGGGTGGTGGGGGGGAGGGGGCAGGTCGTGGCACAGCATGGAGCCGTTGTGGCGCGCCGACGTCAGGATGGAGACGTCGTAGCTGTGGGGCGAGGGAGAGAGAGAGAGAGAGAGAGAGAGAGAGAGACGTATTCATTATTATATTCGCCAGGTCCGTACCTCGCCGCTAGGGGTCGATATTCGCCAGGTCCGTAAACACACGTACCTCGCTGCTAGGGGTCGTTATTCGCCAGGTCCGTAAACACACGTACCTCGCTGCTAGGGGTCGTTATTCGCCAGGTCCGTAAACACACGTACCTCGCCACTAGGGGTCGTTATTCGCCAGGTCCGTAAACACACGTACCTCACCACTAGGGGTCGTTATTCGCCAGGTCCGTAAACAGACGTACCTCGCCGCTAGGGGTCGTTATTCGCCAGGTCCGTAAACAGACGTACCTCGCCACTAGGGGTCGTTATTCGCCAGGTCCGTAAACAGACGTACCTCGCCGCTAGGGGTCGTTATTCACCAGGTCCGTAAACAGACGTACCTCGCCGCTAGGGGTCGTTATTCGCCAGGTCCGTAAACACACGTACCTCGCCGCTAGGGGTCGTTATTCACCAGGTCCGTAAACAGACGTACCTCGCCGCTAGGGGTCGTTATTCACCAGGTCCGTAAACAGACGTACCTCGCCGCTAGGGGTCGTTATTCGCCAGGTCCGTAAACACACGTACCTCACCCCTAGGGGGCGTTATTCGCCAGGTCCAAATATATACAGACTAGGGTTGTCAAAGTTAACGCACTATTAACTAGTTAACTCACAATCCTTTTTAACGGCACTAAATTTTTTTAATGCGCGATTAACGCACTGTGAAGTTTGACAGAATGGTTGAGAGACGCATGCATGTGAATGCAGGCAGTCAGTGAGCCCCGCCTCTCTCTCCCTCTCTCTCTCTCTCTCCCAGTGAGTCTACACAATTAGAAAACTTAGAAAACATGTTATTTTGATCAACATGGCCTGTTATCTCTCGTAATGGTACCATTGGCCAACATCGATACAGTTCTTTAGTTTGGGTCGATCTGGAAGGTTAAATGGTGGTTCCGTGGCTCAAATGCATAATAAATAATGGGCCTTGATATGAAAAATCTTGAAAACCACTGATTTAAGGTATATTTAGAACGTATACAAAATATGCGATTCATTTGCGATTAATCACAGTTAACTATGAAATCGCCGACCGGCAGATTTATCTCGTAGCATTGTTCCTGTTGCTAAGCAACGCCTCCGTCACCGCTCCCGACTAGGGATGGAGCTCGTTAATTCTTATTGATAACGAGCACCGTATCGATCCGGCTTATCGAGCCGGGTTCTTATCGAGGCCGCTATCGAGCATTTTATATTATTTTGTGGAAAGACGAGGGAGACGATACATTCTAGAACAGAACCAGTGCATTTTAATAGGGCCCTCAAATACAGTTCTTTTTGCCAATAAAATAATATTACAGAAACTGTTAACTGGTTAATAATGTGTACCGTCACTTTAAAAGCGTATAATGTCGTTTACCCGGACAGCGTTGTTTTGGCAGGTATTGAATACACTTTTAGACCGCCATGTTTGTGCCAGCGTGGATGATTACATTTATTTCTTGGTCACCTCTTGTTTTAACTGTTTAACCCATTCTGTACGGGAACCCCTTTTGGTGTTTTAACTATTGAAAAATAGCAGATCTACAAGCTCATAGCGCGCCACCGAGTGGCGCGCTACAAGCTTGTAGGTCTGCTATTTTTGAAAAATCGTGAAAATGCGTCACAAATCTTTGAACATATATTCTTTCAGAAGACTTTTTTTTAATTATTTCGACGTCAGGCCTGAATGGGTTAAGTGCCAAAACCGTAATCCCGTCTTTGCAATGGGTGCCAAGGCCGACAAGATGTATTATTTTTTTTTTTTTTACATCTTTTTTTTTTACACTTTTTTTAAAAACGCCCTCTCTTTTTTATAATGGGAGAATTGTCACTCAGAGCCTAAACTGGTGACCACCAGGTGGCGCTGAAGGAGTTTCAATGGGCCACTATATGCTCCATAGCAGGCCTGTTATCGACCAACATACCCGTTGGTGTCCATCTCTCCTCCTCCCTCCTCGTCGTAGGAGACCAGCTGCTCATGGATGTCTCCACTGTTCTTCATACTGGCCAGGTTCTCCTTCTGGTAGCGACGCCTCATCACCACCAGGATCACTATGACTGAGAGGAGAGAAGATATCTGGGTCACTATGACTGAGAGGAGAGAAGATATCTGGGTCACTATGACTGAGAGGAGAGAAGATATCTGGGTCACTATGACTGAGAGGAGAGAAGATATCTGGGTCACTATGACTGAGAGAAGATATCTGGGTCACTATGACTGAGAGGAGAGAATATATCTGGGTCACTATGACTGAGAGGAGAAGATATCTGGGTCACTATGACTGAGAGGAGAAGATATCTGGGTCACTATGACTGAGAGGAGAGAAGATATCTGGGTCACTATGACTGAGAGGAGAGAAGATATCTGGGTCACTATGACTGAGAGGAGAAGATATCTGGGTCACTATGACTGAGAGGAGAAGATATCTGGGTCACTATGACTGAGAGGAGAAGATATCTGGGTCACTATGACTGAGAGGAGAGAAGATATCTGGGTTACTATCACTGAGAGGAGAAGATATCTGGGTCACTATGACTGAGAGGAGAAGATATCTGGGTCACTATGACTGAGAGGAGAGAAGATATCTGGGTCGCTATGACTGAGAGGAGAGAAGATATCTGTGTCACTATGACTGAGAGGAGAGAAGATATCTGGGTCACTATGACTGAGAGGAGAGAAGATATCTGTGTCACTATGACTGAGAGGAGAGAAGATATCTGGGTCACTATGACTGAGAGGAGAAGATATCTGGGTCACTATGACTGAGAGGAGAGAAGATATCTGGGTTACTATCACTGAGAGGAGAAGATATCTGGGTCACTATCACTGAGAGGAGAAGATATCTGGGTCACTATGACTGAGAGGAGAGAAGATATCTGGGTCACTATGACTGAGAGGAGAAGATATCTGGGTCACTATGACTGAGAGGAGAGAAGATATCTGGGTCACTATGACTGAGAGGAGAAGATATCTGGTTCACTATGAC
>NC_139704.1:49579498-49601998 GCF_964188405.1 Protomyctophum parallelum | reverse complement strand
GTTGTGCAAACAAGCGGTGATGCAGTACCGTCTGAGCACGTCGGGCCTGAGACGTGACGTCAGGAGGGAACTGACGGCCATCACTACAGCCATGAAGAAATGTGACCACATTTGACTGAGGGACTGCCATTGAATTTTATTTTAGAATTTTCGTTTTGGAGATATGGCTTATAGAGTAATGTCTTGCAGAGAAACAGCGAGTTGAGAAAACAGCCTTGAAAGGTTCACTTCTGTGTTCTCTAACATTACACCTAGCTACATGTTTAATTTATATTTACATGTCTTATATGGACTCTAACATAGCTACAGTACATGTTTAAGCATTTCTTTCATATTTACATGTCTTCTACGTGGACTCTAACATTACACCTAGCTACACGTTTAAGAATCTATTTCATATTTACATGTTTTCTGTGGTCTCTAACATTACACCTAGCTACACGTTTAAGCATTCATTTCATATTAACATGTTACATTTATTTCAGACATAGTATGTGGTGAAGAGCTGGAATTTGCACGATGGCAGGCCTTAAGTCAAATCTGGTCACAAATGATAAATTATAACAAACATGGGTCTTTTTAAACATTTTTGAGCACAGGTTTCATCTTAATCTTAATTAAGGTTTGTCTTGTTTAGACGAACATTAAAAAAACGCCATTGACGATGGACAGAGTTTAATGTTGAGTTTAATGTTGAGTTTAATGTTACAGTTTAATGTTGAAGTTTAATGTTAAAGTTGAATGTTACAGTTTAATGTTGAGTTTAATGTTAAAGTTTAATGTTACAGTTTAATGGTTTGTTTTGTGAAGCCTGGGAAGAAACGTCACACCTTCCTCTTCTAGTGAAA
This sequence comes from Protomyctophum parallelum, assembly GCF_964188405.1. Classification (NCBI taxonomy): domain Eukaryota; kingdom Metazoa; phylum Chordata; class Actinopteri; order Myctophiformes; family Myctophidae; genus Protomyctophum; species Protomyctophum parallelum. The sequence goes on along the minus strand of NC_139704.1, from coordinate 49,601,150 downwards.
CCTCTTCCTATTTATTTACTTAAGTAAAACGTTCAAGTATTGTTTTCCTTCCAATTCCACTGTTTATTTCCCGTCCAGATAAACATTTATTGTTATCAAACAGAATATTGAGCTCACAGCCGCAGGCTGTATTTTCACACACACACACACACACACACACACACACACACACACACACACACACACACACACGTCACACACACACACACACACACACACCGTACGTACACCCACGCTGAATTATTCATAAAACCAACAACGTCCTGCTTTCAAAAACCCACAAACCTGCTTTTCATTTACAGTAGATGACAAACAAAGTGAGTGTTTCTCTCTCTCTCTCTCTCTCTCTCTCTCTCCGTCTCTCTCTCTCTCTCTGTGTGTGTGTGTGTGTGTGTGTGTGTGTGTGTGTGTGTGTGTGTGTGTGTGTGTGTGTGTGTGTGTGTGTGTGTGTGTGTGTGTGTGTGTGCGCGCGCGCGCGCTCGCGTGCAGCAGATATTACGCCAGGCTAGCGTTTTATTCAAATCATTGATGTTTTGTTTTTCTTCCTCAAAGCGGTTTCCAATTAGCCCGGAAGCGTTCGCCAAGCTTTTTTTTTTTGTAGGTATTGGCACGCACGCACACACAAATACACACGGCATGCACGCACACACGCACGCACAAATACACACGGCATGCACACACGCTCGCACATGACACAAACACGGGTGTGCGCGCTCATGCTGCCGGTCTGAATACCGCTGCTACAGTTGTTGTGTCATTATTGCGTGGATCTGTCTGAAAAAGAAACATGAATTAATTATCCCGTCTAGGACGGAAACCCGTCTGTGTCACCTTTTAGCTTTTAGCTACTTTAACCAATTATTTAAAACTTTCTCTGTTCTTTATCTGATGCCTGACGAAGGTCTGAAGAAGGTCGGTCTTTGACCCAAACGTCCCCTAGATAAAGTGTTCGTATTGCCAGTGCCAGACAGAGTGTGCATGTTTTTGTGCACACTTTATACGTGCATTTACTTTATTGCCTATAAACTCTGTGTGAAAATGAAAACCTTTGAATACAATTATATTCTTTCATAGTGAACCTTTTTTAACTCGTATGTTTGCTTCTGGGCGGTAGCCTACATGGAACAACATATTTTCAGATGGGGGACGTCTTTGACATGCAATAAGTTTGAGCACCAGCCACCACCACTGATTTAAAAGCAGAAATCACAGATATCTGTAGAAAGATTTCCTCAGGTCTTAATGTGTTATTTATGATGAAGCGGCTCTGCTGTGTGTCTGTATATGGAGACCACAGCCAGACCAGCAGATTTGTGAAGGCTTCCCACCTGGGCTTACCGCATACCTTGGAATAGAACAAACCGTCCCATTCTTTGGAAACTAAAAGATGTGTCCCTACTGTATATACAACAGGTCGTTTCAAGGAAGCAATCAACAGCCTTCTAGCCGGGAACACCCAATCAAAACAAAGAATGCAGCCGTTCTGTTCTCCCAGAGGGTAGCAGACTGGGTGGCTAGGCTAGCTAGTTTCTGTTCTCCCAGAGCGTAGCAGACTGGGTGGCTAGGCTAGCTAGTTTCTGTTCTCTCAGAGAGCAGCAGACTGGGTGGCTAGGCTAGCTAGTTTCTGTTCTCCCAGAGCGCAGCAGACTGGGTGGCTAGGCTAGCTAGTTTCTGTTCTCCCAGAGAGCAGCAGACTGGGTGGCTAGGCTAGCTAGTTTCTGTTCTCCCAGAGCGCAGCAGACTGGGTGGCTAGGCTAGCTAGTTTCTGTTCTCCCAGAGAGCAGCAGACTGGGTGGCTAGGCTAGCTAGTTTCTGTTCTCTCAGAGCGCAGCAGACTGGGTGGCTAGGCTAGCTAGTTTCTGTTCTCCCAGAGAGCAGCAGACTCGGTGGCTAGGCTAGCTAGTTTCTGTTCTCCCAGAGGGTAGCAGACTGGGTGGCTAGGCTAGCTAGTTTCTGTTCTCCCAGAGCGTAGCAGACTGGGTGGCTAGGCTAGCTATTTTCTGTTCTCCCAGAGCGTAGCAGACTGGGTGGCTAGGCTAGCTAGTTTCTGTTCTCCCAGAGCGTAGCAGACTGGGTGGCTAGGCTAGCTAGTTTCTGTTCTCCCAGAGCGCAGCAGACTGGGTGGCTAGGCTAGCTAGTTTCTGTTCTCCCAGAGAGCAGCAGACTGGGTGGCTAGGCTAGCTAGTTTCTGTTCTCCCAGAGCACAGCAGACTGGGTGGCTAGGCTAGCTAGTTTCTGTTCTCTCAGAGTGTAGCAGACTGGGTGGCTAGGCTAGCTAGTTTCTGTTCTCCCAGATTGTAGCAGACTCGGTGGCTAGGCTAGCTAGTTTCTGTTCTCCCAGAGAGCAGCAGACTGGGTGGCTAGGCTAGCTAGTTTCTGTTCTCCCAGAGAGCAGCAGACTCGGTGGCTAGGCTAGCTAGTTTCTGTTCTCTCAGAGCGTAGCAGACTGGGTGGCTAGGCTAGCTAGTTTCTGTTCTCTCAGAGGGCAGCAGACTGGGTGGCTAGGATAGCTAGTTTCTGTTCTCTCAGAGGGCAGCAGACTGGGTGGCTAGGATAGCTAGTTTCTGTTCTCTCAGAGCGCAGCAGACTGGGTGGCTATGCTAGCTAGTTTCTGTTCTCCCAGAGCGCAGCAGACTGGGTGGCTAGGCTAGCTAGTTTCTGTTCTCCCAGATTGTAGCAGACTCTGTGGCTAGGCTAGCTAGTTTCTGTTCTCTCAGAGAGCAGCAGACTGGGTGGCTAGGATAGCTAGTTTCTGTTCTCCCAGAGAGCAGCAGACTCGGTGGCTAGGCTAGCTAGTTTCTGTTCTCTCAGAGAGCAGCAGACTCTGTGGCTAGGCTAGCTAGTTTCTGTTCTCTCAGAGCGCAGCAGACTGGGTGGCTAGGCTAGCTAGTTTCTGTTCTCCCAGAGAGCAGCAGACTCGGTGGCTAGGCTAGCTAGTTTCTGTTCTCCCAGAGCGCAGCAGACTGGGTGGCTAGGCTAGCTAGTTTCTGTTCTCTCAGAGAGCAGCAGACTGGGTGGCTAGGCTAGCTAGTTTCTGTTCTCCCAGATTGTAGCAGACTCGGTGGCTAGGCTAGCTAGTTTCTGTTCTCCCAGAGCGCAGCAGACTGGGTGGCTAGGCTAGCTAGTTTCTGTTCTCTCAGAGCGTAGCAGACTGGGTGGCTAGGCTAGCTAGTTTCTGTTCTCCCAGAGTTTAGCAGACTGGGTGGCTAGGCTAGCTAGTTTCTTGGGACATGTATGGTCGTATAGTGGCTACATCTCTCATTAAATAAATTATGTTTTTTAACGTCACTTCTGCACTGCCTTTCGGAGTTCCTGCAGCATCGCAGGTGTGCATTCATGACGATAAACTACCTCTTCTCGTGTAAATATTGCTTAAATAAAGCACTGTTTCCCAAACAGCGCCCTATACCGTCAGCTCACCTGCGTGGGTGCGTGCGTGGGTGCGTGCGTGGGTGCGTGTATGCGTGCGTGCGTGCGTGCGCTCACCCAGTATGGTCAGGATACACAGCAGTATGGCGATCAGAGCGTGCACGCTCACTCCCATCCTCAGGGCTGCTGCTTTGCACTGCGTGTGAACCCGCCTGGCATCACACCTACACACCTATACACACAGGCACACACACACACACACACACACACACACACACACACACATATTAGCTAAGAGAGACCCCTACCGCTGTGCTGTTTGTAACATTAGCTAAAGAGAGACCCTACCGCTTTGCTGTTTGTAACATGAACTAAAGAGAGACCCTACCGCTGTGCTGTTTGTAACATTAGCTAAAGAGAGACCCTACCGCTGTGCTGTTTGTAACATTAGCTAAGAGAGACCCTACCGCTGTGCTGTTTGTAACATTAGCTAAAGAGAGACCCTACGAGCATGCTGTGTCTGTGTGGAACAAGCTTAAAGGACCACTTCACCACTTTTTAACCTATCTTCATATAATAGGTCCTCACTAATAATCATGATAAAATGGCACGATTCTTTTCTACTCAGTCTGTGTCTCATAGGAGGCCTGTGGGCAGTTTAGAAACCGTCTTCCAGTGACATCATCATTAGGCAGATTTTCTTTTTACAAAAATGTTTAGATTTTCATTATCGTGAGAACGATGGCTTCCATTTTCGCGTTGCAACTTTTCAGGACTAGAAAGCCTGCAGTTTCTATTAGCTTGTATTCCCCATCGATGATGTCACTGGAAGACGGTTTCTGAACTGCCCACAGCCCTCCTATGAGACACAGACAGAGTAGAAAAAAATTGCGCCATTCTTTTCATGATTATTAGTGAGGACCTATTATGTGAAGATAAGTTGAAAAGTGGTGAAGTGGCCCTTTAACCCATGTGTTTCACCCACTTTTTTTTACTTGTGAAACTGTGACGTGACACGGTGACAATAAAGATGATTGTTCTGATTATACCTTGATGGGTAGCGGGGTAACGGGGTAACGGGGGTAACGGGGGTAACGGGGTAACGGGGGTAACAGGGGTATCGGGGGTAGCGGGGTAACGGGGGTAACGGGGGTAACGGGGTAACGGGTTAACGGGGGTAACAGGGGTATCGGGGGTAACGGGGGTAACGGGGGTAGCGGGGTAACGGGGGTAACGGGGGTAACGGGGGTAACGGGGGGTAGCGGGGGTAACGGGGGTAACGGGGTACCTTAATGGGTAGCGGGGGTGACGCGGCTCTGATTATACCTTGATGGGTTAGCGGGGTAACGGGGTAACGGGGTAACGGGGGTAACAGGGGTATCGGGGTAGCGGGGTAACGGGGGGTAGCGGGGTGACGCGGCTCTGATTATACCTTGATGGGTAGCGGGGGTGACGCGGCTCTGATTATACCTTGATGGGTAGCGGGGTAACGGGGGGTAACAGGGGTATCGGGGGTAGCGGAGGTAACGGGGGTAACGGGGGTACCTTAATGGGTAGCGGGGTGACGCGGCTCTGATTATACCTTGATGGGTAGCGGGGTAACGGGGTAACGGGGGTAACGGGGGTAACAGGGGTATCGGGGGTAGCGGGGTAACGGGGGGTAGCGGGGGTGGACGCGGCTCTGATTATACCTTGATGGGTAGCGGGGGTGACGCGGCTCTGATTATACCTTGATGGGTAGCGGGGGTAACGGGGGGTAACAGGGGTATCGGGGGGTAGCGGGGTACGGGTGGTAACGGGGGTAGCGGGGGTGACGCGGCTCTGATTATACCTTGATGGGTAGCGGGGTGACGCGGCTCTGATTATACCTTGATGGGTAGCGGGGTAACGGGGGGTAACGGGGGTAACGGGGGTAACAGGGGTAGCGGGGGTAACGGGGGGTAACGGGGGTAGCGGGGTGACGCGGCTCTGATTATACCTTGATGGGTAGCGGGGTGACGCGGCTCTGATTATACCTTGATGGGTAGCGGGGGTGACGCGGCTCTGATCATACCTTGATGGGTAGCGGGGTGACGCGGCTCTGATTATACCTTGATGGGTAGCGGGGTGACGCGGCTCTGATCATACCTTGATGGGTAGCGGGGTGACGCGGCTCTGATTATACCTTGATGGGTAGCGGGGGTGACGCGGCTCTGATCATACCTTGATGGGTAGCGGGGTGACGCGGCTCTGATTATACCTTGATGGGTAGCGGGGTGACGCGGCTCTGATTATACCTTGATGGGTAGCGGGGTAACCCGGCTCTTGGGGGGCTGTCCTCCGTCGTTGATGCCCACCTCCAGGAGGTAATCCCTGGGGTCGTCCAGACTGAAGGTCCCCAGCTTCACTCGGATGTCCGCCGTGTTGTCTGGAAGATTAGAGAGAGAGAGAGAGAGAGAGAGAGAGAGAGAGAGAGAGAGAGAGAGAGAGAGAGAGAGAGGGAGAGAGGGAGAGAGGAGAGAGAGAGAGAGAGAGAGAGAGAGAGAGAGAGAGAGAGAGAGGGGGAGGGGGAGGGGGGAGGGGGAGGGGGAGAGAGAGAGAGAGAGAGAGAGAGAGAGAGAGAGAGAGAGAGAGAGAGAGGTCATCCATGGGTCTGTACAGCGTAAAGTACAAATGTGTCTGTACAGAAATGTGTCCAATTTGCACTTTTCAGCTGCCCTTCTCACCAACAAATACAACAATAAAACACTCATCTTTTTAGACACCATTTATTTCATTCGGATTAGCATTAAAAACAAAAAAATAAATTTTTGAGGGGCCCCTGGTGCCCAAGGGCCCCTGGGCACGTGCCCAAAGTGCCCATATGGTAGATCCGGCCCTGACAGACATTTCTGTACACAGAAGTATTGCACTTTGTCTGTGGACTAATGCAATCTCCAACTGGGGGTCCTTGAAGAAAAAAAAAACACTTTGAACATAACAAACCCTTCAGGACAGCGTAAACATGGTGTCACTACGCACATCTCCGCTAAACAGAAGTTTCCTGCAGATCGGGGGGCTTATTTGGGAAGACATTCCTCACTCACACACGCACACGCACGCACGCACACACACGCACGCACACGCGCGGACACACCATCCTTGTGCTGGAGGAATCCAGTGGAGCACAATGGCAGGAAAGCAGGCGGTGTCTGTGTGTGTATACACATATATCTTATGTTAAGGTTCTTAACAGACCAGTGAATACAGTAGGTCTGGGTTCAAACCTGCAGGTGAAGCCGGTTTAAGAGAGCCAACGGAAGACGAGGTGGCACAATATCCTATGTTTTTACAACGAGAGGTTAAAGTGCAACGATTGTTACACTGATTACTAACTGATTCTATCAAGGTAATCAACCTGCTAACGCGTTATTTATTTAAAACCCCACCACCTCTCTGCCTCTCATGGGTTAAAACCCCACCACCTCTCTGCCTCTCATGGGTTAAAACCCCACCACCTCTCTGCCTCTCATGGGTTAAAACCCCACCACCTCTCTGCCTCTCATGGGTTAAAACCAGGGGGGGCAGTCAGCCAGATATTTCGTGAAGCCTCATTTGAAATCGGTAGTTCATATAATGGCCTGTTGTGGCGCTGGACCGGACCCAAAAAGCCCCATAGCTCCATAGAGGCCCATGTATTTTGGCCCAACTTCACCTAGACTGTATTACCTTAATAAACATGGTCATGAATACTTTCTTCTTCCAGTCACTAGTTTAAAGTCTCATTTCTAATGTCATAATATTATTTTTGGAAAATTATGGTCCCATTAATTAAAAAAATGACCATAAAGAAAAAAAAACATCGCGTATGTTCTGAGGGGCGTGGCTACCATTACAGTCTATGATCGGGATTCCCCTCCCACTCAAGTCAAAATAAAAACCAACGGAGAAGAAGGGGGGAAGTCCCGCCTCGTTGTCTGGGCAGCCAATGACCAGCTGGTATACAAAACGGAGCCAGCCAATGGCCAGCTGGTACCAAAGATGGCGACTTACATCAGGAATTAGCATATTATTACAGGCTTAATTTTACGTTCATGTTAGACCCGGGGAACGCTTTGTCCATATTTTTTACAGTCTATGGTTAAAACCCCACCACCTCTCTGCCTCTCATGTTATTTATTTAAAACCCCACCACCTCTCTGCCTCTCATGTTATTTATTTAAAACCCCACCACCTCTCTGCCTCTCATGTTATTTATTTAAAACCCACACACCTCTCTGCCTCTCATGTTATTTATTTAAAACCCACACACCTCTCTGCCTCTCATGTTATTTATTTAAAACCCCACCTCTCTGCCTCTCATGTTATTTATTTAAAACCCCACCACATCTCTGCCTCTCATGTTATTTATTTAAAACCCCACCACCTCTCTGCCTCTCATGTTATTTATTTAAAACCCCACCACCTCTCTGCCTCTCATGTTATTTATTTAAAACCCCACCACCTCTCTGCCTCTCATGTTATTTATTTAAAACCCCACCACCTCTCTGCCTCTCATGTTATTTATTTAAAACCCCACCACCTCTCTGCCTCTCATGTTATTTATTTAAAACCCCACCACCTCTCTGCCTCTCATGTTATTTATTTAAAACCCCACCACCTCTGCCTCTCATGTTATTTATTTAAAACCCCACCACCTCTCTGCCTCTCATGTTATTTATTTAAAACCCCACCACCTCTGCCTCTCATGTATTTATTTAAAACCCCACCACCTCTCTGCCTCTCATGTTATTTATTTAAAACCCCACCAACCTCTCTGCCTCTCATGTTATTTATTTAAAAACCCCACCACCTCTCTGCCTCTCATGTTATTTATTTAAAACCCCCACCACCTCTGCCTCTCATGTTATTTATTTAAAACCCCACCACCTCTGCCTCTCATGTTATTTATTTAAAAACCCCACCCACCTCTCTGCCTCTCATGTTATTTATTTAAAACCCCCACCACCTCTCTGCCTCTCATGTTATTTATTTAAAACCCCACCACCTCTCTGCCTCTCATGTTATTTATTTAAAACCCCACCACACTCTCTGCCTCTCATGTTATTTATTTAAAACCCCACCACCTCTCTGCATCTCATGTTATTTATTTAAAACCCCACCACCTCTCTGCTCTCATGTTATTTATTTAAAACCCCACCACCTCTCTGCCTCTCATGTTATTATTTAAAAACCCCACCACCTCTCTGCCTCTCATAGGTTAAACCCCACCACCTCTCTGCCTCTCATGTTATTTATTTAAAACCCCACCACCTCTCTGCCTCTCATGTTATTTATTTAAAACCCCACCACCCTCTCTGCCTCTCATGTTATTTATTTAAAAACCCCACCACCTCTGCCCTCTCATGTTATTTATTTAAAACCCCACCACCTCTCTGCCTCTCATGTTATTTATTTAAAACCCCACCACCTCTCTGCCTCTCATGTTATTTATTTAAAACCCCACCACCTCTCTGCCTCTCATGTGTTAAAACCCCACCACCTCTGCCTCTCATGTGTTTAAAAACCCCACCACCTCTCTGCCTCTCATGGTTAAAACCCCACCACCTCTCTGCCTCTCATGTTATTTATTTAAAACCCCACCACCTCTCTGCCTCTCATGTTATTTATTTAAAACCCCACCACCTCTGCCTCTCATGTTATTTATTTAAAACCCCACCACCTCTGCCTCTCATGTTATTTATTTAAAACCCCACCACCTCTGCCTCTCATGTTATTTATTTAAAACCCCACCACCTCTCTGCCTCTCATGTTATTTATTTAAAACCCCACCACCTCTCTGCCTCTCATGTTATTTATTAAAACCCCACCACCTCTCTGCCTCTCATGTTATTTATTTAAAACCCCACCACCTCTCTGCCTCTCATGTTATTTATTTAAAACCCCACCACCTCTGCCTCTCATGTTATTTATTTAAAACCCCACCACCTCTCTGCCTCTCATGTTATTTATTTAAAACCCCACCACCTCTCTGCCTCTCATGTTATTTATTTAAAACCCCTTCACCTTCTCTGCCTCTCATGTTATTTATTTAAAACCCCACCACTCTCTGCCTCTCATGTTATTTATTTAAAACTGCCTCTCATGTATTTATTTAAAACCCCACCACCTCTGCCTCTCATGTTATTTATTTAAAACCCCACCACCTCTCTGCCTCTCATGTTATTTATTTAAAACCCCACCACCTCTCTGCCTCTCATGTTATTTATTTAAAACCCCACCACCTCTCTGCCTCTCATGTTATTTATTTAAAACCCCACCACCTCTCTGCCTCTCATGTTATTTATTTAAAACCCCACCACCTCTCTGCCTCTCATGTTATTTATTTAAAACCCCACCACCTCTCTGCCTCTCATGTTATTTATTTAAAACCCCACCACCTCTGCCTCTCATGTTATTTATTTAAAACCCCACCACCTCTGCGTCACAATATACCAACTTTGATGACGCCAATATTGCCTTGTTTAAACCCATTTTGGGGCGGGAACCCCTTTTGGCGTTTTAAGCATTATTTTGTACTTTAGCTGTTGAAAAATAGCAGATCTACAAGCGCCGCGCTATGAGCTTGTAGATCTGCTATTTATTTTTTTTATCGTGAAAATGTGCCTGAAATCTTTGAATATATATATTGTTACAGAGCGAGTTTTTAACTCAAATCTTTGCTACTGGGGGGGGGGGGGGTCCCTGGAACAACAGATTTTCAGATGGGTGTCGGCGGTCAATGTCATAATATATATATTTGGGGTCCTTGACATGAATATGTTTGAGAACCACTGACATAGAAACATGTTTTAAGTGTCGACGTTAGACACTTTTAGAATCTGATCTCGGGTCAGAATGGGTTAATAATGAAACTGTCAGGATGTAGAGGACATTTGTAGAATCTGATCTCAGTTCAGTATGGGTTAACCGACAGTTTGAGGGTCCTACAATTATGAATAGTCAGAGGGGGGGGGGGGAGGTCAAATTATATGATTATTTTGGGGGGGGACTGAAAAGGTTGAGAGCCACTGTTAGCCTCGGAAACCCAGACGTTTTTATTTCCAGGGAGGAAAAGAACTGTTATAGTGGCTGTGTGTGCGCGTGCGTGCGCGCGCGTGTGTGTAAGAGTGTAAGACAGTGTAATGAATGAATGAATGTAAAAACAACCTGAAAGAACCACCATGTTCTAGTTGTCAAGAGTGCTTTAATAAGACATGAACCTCTCTCTATCTCTCTCTCTCTCTCTCTCTCTCTCTCTCTCTCTCTCTCTGTCTCTCTCTCTCTCTCTCTCTCTCTCTCTTGTGTTAATGCAGTGTCTAAGTGTCATGTAGTTGCCTGACCCTACAACATGAAGACAAGACACTTAACCAGAGAAGCGGCAGTGTGTGTGTGTGTGTGTGTGTGTGTGTGTGTGCGTGCATGTCCTATAATGAAAGGCTGCTTGTTTTGAACTAGTTTTATAAAGCTTGTAGTTGATTGAATATTTGAGTAGCTTTCATCCTTTTTAAGCAGCTCGTGTGGTGTTTGTGCATGGCGTGCGTGGGCGTGAGGATCTGGTTGGATCAGAAGGCAGATTATTCGTCTGTGTTTGATTGATTCATTAACCCATTCTGACCTGAGATCAGATTCTAAAAATGTCTTCTATGTCAGTCGCTCTTCGATTTTTTTTAAATAGCAGATCTACAAGCTCATAGCGCGCCACTCGGTGGCGCGATATGAGCTTGTAGATCTGCTATTTTTCAATGGCTAAAGCACGACATGATGCTAACACCAAATGGGTTCCCGTTCAGAATGGGTTAAATACTTTATTAGGATATTATAACAAAAAGTCCTGGGGACTTGTTTCCATTGTGGTCCACCGCCCTATACAGTATATTCAATTCATCAATATAGCATAACCAGACAGTGGCCTTGTGGTTCGAGTGTCCGCCCTGAAACTGGGAGGTCGGGGTTCGATCCCCGGCCGGGTCATACCAAAGACTGTAAAATGGGACTCAATACCCTCCCTGCTTGGCACTCAGGAGGAGGAACCGGCAGCGGCTGTAAACGTTCTCCCTCCAGGCCAAATGGCCAATAATGGATTTAATAATGTAGGTCTCTGCATTTATACGGTCGACATGTGTTCATCTCGTCTCGCTGTCACTCGCTTACATTTCGACTACCGTAAAGCTACCGTTGTAGCCATTGAAGTACAACAGAGAACTTTGTGACATTGAGGGGGCAGAAAACAGCGCCCGAGCGCTGTTCATGCAGCCTGGAGTGTGACAAGCTGGGCGGCGCAAATAGCAATTTTAGGCATGTGTGCAACATGACAACTGTTTTAAAGTATTGTACAGTGACAACTACAGTCTCTGTAATGTTTATGTTGTACTATTACTAAAAACGATCTAAAATACATTAACAAAAAACCAAATTAACCGTTAAAGCTGATAAAAATATCCGGATGTTTCTTAACGGTCGGCTAACCCCTGACATCCCTAATTGGGGGGGGGGGGGGGGGGGGGGGGGGTCAGTCCCTGCTTGGCACTCAGCATCAATGGGTTGGATTGGGGGGTCAGTCCCTGCTTGGCACTCAGCATCAATGGGTTGGATTGGGGGGTCAGTCCCTGCTTGGCACTCAGCATCAATGGGTTGGATTGGGGGGGTCAGTCCCTGCTTGGCACTCAGCATCAATGGGTTGGATTGGGGGGGTCAGTCCCTGCTTGGCACTCAGCATCAATGGGTTGGATTGGGGGGTCAGTCCCTGCTTGGCACTCAGCATCAATGGGTTGGATTGGGGGGTCAGTCCCTGCTTGGCACTCAGCATCAATGGGTTGGATTGGGGGGGGGTCAGTCCCTGCTTGGCACTCAGCATCATGGGTTGGATTGGGGGTCAGTCCCTGCTTGGCACTCAGCATCAATGGGTTGGATTGGGGGGGTCAGTCCCTGCTTGGCACTCAGCATCAATGGGTTGATTGGGGGGTCAGTCCCTGCTTGGCACTCAGCATCAATGGGTGTGTGTGTGTGTGTGTGTGTGTGTGTGTGTGTGTGTGTGTGTGTGTGTGTGTGTGTGTGCAGTGTGTGTGTGTGTGTGTGTGTGTGGGGGGTCGTTAACTCTCTCTGACACATTTAACATTGATGTGGAAACATGTTTCATTGTCTCTGATTATTAATAAATGATACCATGAATGATAAATGGCTCCCAGAGGCTGCATCACAACACACGCACACACACACACACACACACACACATTACACACACACGCAGCATCACAACACACGCACACACGCGCACACACACTGCTCTGTATACTGTATATAGTGTAGGGTTGGGTGACGATACGAATACATCGTCAATCGCGAATATACGAATCCAATCGCCGAATATTTTTATTAGGCGATTTTTCGGGACGATTTTTAACCTGTAAAGTGTGCGCAACATCAGAATCAATTTGGGCCAGCAAAGTAGTAACAGCGGCCGGGTGGAAATCCCCTCCTCCCGTTATAATGGTATGGTCCCGACTCCCAGTCCCCGCAGCCGTGATGCTCAGTTGCTCACTGTGAGCCGAGGGAGCCGAGCCGAGGAAGGCTACTGTTACTGTACTGTAGCCTACATGTTGTTTACGCTCCGGAGTCCAGACCCATGCAGTTTAATAATATACAGTCACAACAGAATGCACACTGCTGTCTCGTGTCTCATCACAATCCCAATGTGCCACCCGTGAAGTCGGGGGGGAAAAATAAAAAACAGGCTGGTAGTGTTAGTATAGATGAAGTTCAGTGTGTTGAATCAGTAGCTACACGCTAAGCCAACGCTAAGCTAAGCTAACGATCCCCGAGCCTATACTGTATAGGCTCGGGGATCGTTAGCCAGCGCTGCAAAAATAGACAGATCTACAAGCTCTCAACGCGTAGCGAACGGTGCTGCAGAAACAGGCAGGACGCGGCGCCTTCAGAGCCTGTGAATCAGCAGCAGCATGTGGGCGCCCCTCTGAGCCTCCGACGCCGGTGCGGGGAGGCAAGACTTCTCCAGGAGAAGTTACTAGGGCAGGCAGGCTACATGTTTAACACTGTCACCAGCCAGTGGTTGTGATGTTAGCTTAGCTTGCAGCTGCTTGTCCGTTCCAACTTCCAACCACTTCATCTAAACTTATTTCTTATTTTGTTACCCTGGCTGCGCAGTTGTGCTGCAAAAACAGACGGATCTACAAGCTCTCAACGCGTAGCGAACAGAGCTGCAAAAACAGGCAGGACGCGGCGCCTTGAGAGCTTGTAGATCTGGCTTTTTTGCGACATGCAGTGAGCTGTTCTCACTTTACTTTAATGACACGAATACATCGTCAATCGCCGATTTTTAGACAGACGATTGGCGATTGAAAAAAAATGGCATATCGCCCAACCTTAATATAGTGCCACCTGTCAACTGTCATTTCTCGTTGTCTCCTGTCACCTCGCATCTAGGCTGACGACTTCTGTCTTCCTCCTCTTCCTCTCCTTCTCCTTCATCTATAGAAGTCTAATAAACTATAGCGGGCAGCCCCGCCCAGCTTCTCTTTTCAATGGAAGTTGCTCAGTGGTTGTACTTTTTTTTCCGTGATTCGAGCACCAAAGCTTTTGTGCCAGAGAGAGAAGCAGAGATGACCATGGCTTTGTGTCAGAGAGAGAGAAGCAGAGATGACCATGGCTTTGTGTCAGAGAGAGAGAAGCAGAGATGACCATGGCTTTGTGTCAGAGAGAGAGAAGCAGAGATGACCATGGCTTTGTGCCAGAGAGAGAAGCAGAGATGACCATGGCTTTGTGTCAGAGAGAGAGAAGCAGAGATGACCATGGCTTTGTGTCAGAGAGAGAGAGAAGCAGAGATGACCATGGCTTTGTGCCAGAGAGAGAAGCAGAGATGACCATGGCTTTGTGTCAGAGAGAGAGAAGCAGAGATGACCATGGCTTTGTGTCAGAGAGAGAGAGAAGCAGAGATGACCATGGCTTTGTGCCAGAGAGAGAAGCAGAGATGACCATGGCTTTGTGTCAGAGAGAGAAGCAGAGATGACCATGGCTTTGTGTCAGAGAGAGAGAAGCAGAGATGACCATGGCTTTGTGTCAGAGAGAGAGAGAAGCAGAGATGACCATGGCTTTGTGCCAGAGAGAGAAGCAGAGATGACCATGGCTTTGTGTCAGACAGAGAGAAGCAGAGATGACCATGGCTTTGTGTCAGAGAGAGAGAAGCAGAGATGACCATGGCTTTGTGTCAGAGAGAGAGAAGCAGAGATGACCATGGCTTTGTGTCAGAGAGAGAAGCAGAGATGACCATGGCTTTGTGTCAGAGAGAGAGAGAAGCAGAGATGACCATGGCTTTGTGTCAGAGAGAGAAGCAGAGATGACCATGGCTTTGTGTCAGAGAGAGAGAAGCAGAGATGACCATGGCTTTGTGTCAGAGAGAAGCAGAGATGACCATGGCTTTGTGTCAGAGAGAGAGAGAAGCAGAGATGACCATGGCTTTGTGTCAGAGAGAGAGAAGCAGAGATGACCATGGCTTTGTGTCAGAGAGAAGCAGAGATGACCATGGCTTTGTGTCAGAGAGAGAAGCAGAGATGACCATGGCTTTGTGTCAGAGAGAGAGAAGCAGAGATGACCATGGCTTTGTGTCAGAGAGAGAGAAGCAGAGATGACCATGGCTTTGTGTCAGAGAGAGAGAAGCAGAGATGACCATGGCTTTGTGTCAGAGAGAGAGAGAAGCAGAGATGACCATGGCTTTGTGTCAGAGACAGAGAAGCAGAGATGACCATGGCTTTGTGTCAGAGAGAGAAGCAGAGATGACCATGGCTTTGTGTCAGAGAGAGAGAAGCAGAGATGACCATGGCTTTGTGTCAGAGAGAGAGAGAAGCAGAGATGACCATGGCTTTGTGTCAGAGACAGAGAAGCAGAGATGACCATGGCTTTGTGTCAGAGAGAGAGAAGCAGAGATGACCATGGCTTTGTGTCATAGAGAGAGAAGCAGAGATGACCATGGCTTTGTGTCAGAGAGAGAGAAGCAGAGATGACCATGGCTTTGTGTCAGAGAGAGAGAAGCAGAGATGACCATGGCTTTGTGTCAGAGAGAGAGAAGCAGAGATGACCATGGCTTTGTGTCAGAGAGAGAGAAGCAGAGATGACCATGGCTTTGTGTCAGAGAGAGAGAAGCAGAGATGACCATGGCTTTGTGTCACAGAGAGAAGCAGAGATGACCATGGCTTTGTGTCAGAGAGAGAGGCAGAGATGACCATGGCTTTGTGTCAGAGAGAGAGAAGCAGAGATGACCATGGCTTTGTGTCATAGAGAGAGAGAGAAGCAGAGATGACCATGGCTTTGTGTCAGAGAGAGAGAGAGAAGCAGAGATGACCATGGCTTTGTGTCAGAGAGAGAAGCAGAGATGACCATGGCTTTGTGTCAGAGAGAGAGAGAAGCAGAGATGACCATGGCTTTGTGTCACAGAGAGAAGCAGAGATGACCATGGCTTTGTGTCAGAGAGAGAGAAGCAGAGATGACCATGGCTTTGTGCCAGAGAGAAGCAGAGATGACCATGGCTTTGTGTCAGAGAGAGAGGCAGAGATGACCATGGCTTTGTGTCAGAGAGAGAGAAGCAGAGATGACCATGGCTTTGTGTCAGAGAGAGAGAAGCAGAGATGACCATGGCTTTGTGTCAGAGAGAGAGAAGCAGAGATGACCATGGCTTTGTGTCAGAGAGAGAAGCAGAGATGACCATGGCTTTGTGTCAGAGAGAGAAGCAGAGATGACCATGGCTTTGTGTCAGAGAGAGAGAAGCAGAGATGACCATGGCTTTGTGTTAGAGAGAGAGAAGCAGAGATGACCATGGCTTTGTGTCATAGAGAGAGAAGCAGAGATGACCATGGCTTTGTGTCAGAGAGAGAGAGAGGCAGAGATGACCATGGCTTTGTGTCAGAGAGAGAAGCAGAGATGACCATGGCTTTGTGTCAGAGAGAGAGAAGCAGAGATGACCATGGCTTTGTGTCAGAGAGAGAAGCAGAGATGACCATGGCTTTGTGTCAGAGAGAGAGAAGCAGAGATGACCATGGCTTTGTGTCAGAGAGAGAAGCAGAGATGACCATGGCTTTGTGTCAGAGAGAGAGAAGCAGAGATGACCATGGCTTTGTGTCAGAGAGAAGCAGAGATGACCATGGCTTTGTGTCAGAGAGAGAGAGAAGCAGAGATGACCATGGCTTTGTGTCAGAGAGAGAGAAGCAGAGATGACCATGGCTTTGTGTCAGAGAGAAGCAGAGATGACCATGGCTTTGTGTCAGAGAGAGAGAAGCAGAGATGACCATGGCTTTGTGTCAGAGAGAGAGAAGCAGAGATGACCATGGCTTTGTGTCAGAGAGAGAGAAGCAGAGATGACCATGGCTTTGTGTCAGAGAGAGAGAGAAGCAGAGATGACCATGGCTTTGTGTCAGAGAGAGAGAAGCAGAGATGACCATGGCTTTGTGTCACATAGAGAGAGAAGCAGAGATGACCATGGCTTTGTGTCAGAGAGAGAGAGAAGCAGAGATGACCATGGCTTTGTGTCAGAGAGAGAGAAGCAGAGATGACCATGGCTTTGTGTCAGAGAGAGAGAGAAGCAGAGATGACCATGGCTTTGTGTCATAGAGAGAGAAGCAGAGATGACCATGGCTTTGTGTCAGAGAGAGAGAGGCAGAGATGACCATGGCTTTGTGTCAGAGAGAGAGAGAAGCAGAGATGACCATGGCTTTGTGTCAGAGAGAGAGAAGCAGAGATGACCATGGCTTTGTGTCAGAGAGAGAGAAGCAGAGATGACCATGGCTTTGTGTCAGAGAGAGAGAGAAGCAGAGATGACCATGGCTTTGTGTCAGAGAGAGAAGCAGAGATGACCATGGCTTTGTGTCATAGAGAGAGAAGCAGAGATGACCATGGCTTTGTGTCAGAGAGAGAGAAGCAGAGATGACCATGGCTTTGTGTCAGAGAGAGAGAGAAGCAGAGATGACCATGGCTTTGTGTCATAGAGAGAGAAGCAGAGATGACCATGGCTTTGTGTCAGAGAGAGAGAAGCAGAGATGACCATGGCTTTGTGTCAGAGAGAGAGAGAAGCAGAGATGACCATGGCTTTGTGTCAGAGAGAGAGAAGCAGAGATGACCATGGCTTTGTGTCAGAGAGAGAGAAGCAGAGATGACCATGGCTTTGTGTCAGAGAGAGAGAAGCAGAGATGACCATGGCTTTGTGTCAGAGAGAGAGAAGCAGAGATGACCATGGCTTTGTGTCATAGAGAGAGAAGCAGAGATGACCATGGCTTTGTGTCAGAGAGAAGCAGAGATGACCATGGCTTTGTGTCAGAGAGAAGCAGAGATGACCATGGCTTTGTGTCATAGAGAGAAGCAGAGATGACCATGGCTTTGTGTCAGAGAGAAGCAGAGATGACCATGTTTTTGTGTCAGAGAGAGAGAGAAGCAGAGATGACCATGGCTTTGTGTCATAGAGAGAGAAGCAGAGATGACCATGGCTTTGTGTCAGAGAGAGAGAAGCAGAGATGACCATGGCTTTGTGTCAGAGAGAAGCAGAGATGACCATGTTTTTGTGTCAGAGAGAGAGAGAAGCAGAGATGACCATGGCTTTGTGTCATAGAGAGAGAAGCAGAGATGACCATGGCTTTGTGTCAGAGAGAGAGAAGCAGAGATGACCATGGCTTTGTGTCAGAGAGAGAGAAGCAGAGATGACCATGGCTTTGTGTCAGAGAGAGAGAAGCAGAGATGACCATGGCTTTGTGTCAGAGAGAGAAGCAGAGATGACCATGGCTTTGTGTCAGAGAGAGAAGCAGAGATGACCATGGCTTTGTGTCAGAGAGAGAGAGAAGCAGAGATGACCATGGCTTTGTGTCAGAGAGAGAGAGAAGCAGAGATGACCATGGCTTTGTGTCACAGAGAGAGAAGCAGAGATGACCATGGCTTTGTGTCAGAGAGAGAGAAGCAGAGATGACCATGGCTTTGTGTCAGAGAGAGAAGCAGAGATGACCATGGCTTTGTGTCAGAGAGAGAGAAGCAGAGATGACCATGGCTTTGTGTCAGAGAGAGAGAAGCAGAGATGACCATGGCTTTGTGTCACAGAGAGAGAAGCAGAGATGACCATGGCTTTGTGTCAGAGAGAAGCAGAGATGACCATGGCTTTGTGTCATAGAGAGAGAAGCAGAGATGACCATGGCTTTGTGTCAGAGAGAGAGAAGCAGAGATGACCATGGCTTTGTGTCAGAGAGAGAGAAGCAGAGATGACCATGGCTTTGTGTCAGAGAGAGAGAGAAGCAGAGATGACCATGGCTTTGTGTCATAGAGAGAAGCAGAGATGACCATGGCTTTGTGTCAGAGAGAGAGAAGCAGAGATGACCATGGCTTTGTGTCAGAGAGAGAAGCAGAGATGACCATGGCTTTGTGTCAGAGAGAGAGAAGCAGAGATGACCATGGCTTTGTGTCAGAGAGAGAGAGAAGCAGAGATGACCATGGCTTTGTGTCATAGAGAGAAGCAGAGATGACCATGGCTTTGTGTCAGAGAGAGAGAAGCAGAGATGACCATGGCTTTGTGTCAGAGAGAGAGAAGCAGAGATGACCATGGCTTTGTGTCATAGAGAGAAGCAGAGATGACCATGGCTTTGTGTCAGAGAGAGAGAAGCAGAGATGACCATGGCTTTGTGTCAGAGAGAGAGAAGCAGAGATGACCATGGCTTTGTGTCAGAGAGAGAGAAGCAGAGATGACCATGGCTTTGTGTCAGAGAGAGAGAAGCAGAGATGACCATGGCTTTGTGTCAGAGAGAGAAGCAGAGATGACCATGGCTTTGTGTCAGAGAGAGAAGCAGAGATGACCATGGCTTTGTGTCATAGAGAGAGAAGCAGAGATGACCATGGCTTTGTGTCAGAGAGAGAGAAGCAGAGATGACCATGGCTTTGTGTCAGAGAGAGAGAAGCAGAGATGACCATGGCTTTGTCACAGAGAGAGAAGCAGAGATGACCATGGCTTTGCGGGGAACCCTTGGAGAACCGTTTCCCCTCAGCCGAGGATCAGTCGCTGGATTTGTTTGAAAGTAGAAAAGCTGTCCTAGAACTGACTTGACGATCACAACCAACTAATACTGCGTACATTTTTGTGCACATTCTTTCACATAAAGTGTATCCATCACCCAACAAAATGTGACTCATTTCTCCATAGACACTTTGATTGCGAGGTGTACAGACGGACGGACAGACAGACAGACAGACAGACAGACAGACAGACAGACAGACAGACGTACCTCTGTTGTCGGTCAGGGAGAAGTTGGTGTTGGGTTTGGCCAGATAGTAGGAGAACTTAGCAGGCTGGTCATCTTTATCTGTGGCGCTCACTGTTCCTATCACCTGGGAGGACACAGAGCAGAGAACGTAAAGAACCCATTGTCTGGGAGGACACAGAACCTATCGCCTGGGAGGACACAGAACAGAGAACCTAAAGAACCCATCACCCATCAACACACCCAACACAAACACCTGGTCCTTACCGTTCCAGCCATGTCGTTCTCACAGACAAACACCTCGTCCACGGCCAGCTCTGGTTCGTTGTCGTTGACGTCCTGAACCAGGATGTTGACTTTGACAAACGACTGCAGACCTAAAGACACACAGAACAGCACCATGATTAATCATGAGCCATGGAGCCATGAGGCCCATAGGGGCAGGAGCCTATCTCCTGTTTCTGTAGCCATGAGGCCCATAGGGGCAGGAGCCTATCTCCTGTTTCTGTAGCCATGAGGCCCATAGGGGCAGGAGCCTATCTCCTGTTTCTGTAGCCATGAGGCCCATAGGGGCAGGAGCCTATCTCCTGTTTCTGTAGCCATGAGGCCCATAGGGGCAGGAGCCTATCTCCTGTTTCTGTAGCCATGAGGCCCATAGGGGCAGGAGCCTATCTCCTGTTTCTGTAGCCATGAGGCCCATAGGGGCAGGAGCCTATCTCCTGTTTCTGTAGCCATGAGGCCCATAGGGCAGGAGCCTATCTCCTGTTTCTGTAGCCATGAGCTCCATAGGGCAGGAGCCTATCTCCTGTTTCTGTAGCCATGAGGCCCATAGGGGCAGGAGCCTATCTCCTGTTCCTGTAGCCATGAGGCCCATAGGGGCAGGAGCCTATCTCCTGTTTCTGTAGCCATGAGGCCCATAGGGGCAGGAGCCTATCTCCTGTTTCTGTAGCCATGAGGCCCATAGGGCAGGAGCCTATCTCCTGTTTCTGTAGCCATGAGGCCCATAGGGGCAGGAGCCTATGTCCTGTTTCTGTAGCGTGAGGCCCATAGGGGCAGGAGCCTATCTCCTATTTCTGTAGCCATGAGGCCCATAGGGGCAGGAGCCTATCTCCTGTTTCTGTAGCCATGAGGCCCATAGGGGCAGGAGCCTATCTCCTGTTTCTGTAGCCATGAGGCCCATAGGGCAGGAGCCTATCTCCTGTTTCTGTAGCCATGAGGCCCATAGGGGCAGGAGCCTATGTCCTGTTTCTGTAGCGTGAGGCCCATAGGGGCAGGAGCCTATCTCCTATTTCTGTAGCCATGAGGCCCATAGGGGCAGGAGCCTATCTCCTGTTTCTGTAGCCATGAGGCCCATAGGGCAGGAGCCTATCTCCTGTTTCTGTAGCCATGAGCTCCATAGGGCAGGAGCCTATCTCCTGTTTCTGTAGCCATGAGGCCCATAGGGGCAGGAGCCTATCTCCTGTTTCTGTAGCCATGAGGCCCATAGGGGCAGGAGCCTATCTCCTGTTTCTGTAGCCATGAGGCCCATAGGGGCAGGAGCCTATCTCCTGTTTCTGTAGCCATTAGGCCCATAGGGGCAGGAGCCTATCTCCTGTTTCTGTAGCCATGAGGCCCATAGGGGCAGGAGCCTATCTCCTGTTTCTGTAGCCATGAGGCCCATAGGGGCAGGAGCCTATCTCCTGTTTCTGTAGCCATGAGGCCCATAGGGGCAGGAGCCTATCTCCTGTTTCTGTAGCCATGAGGCCCATAGGGCAGGAGCCTATCTCCTGTTTCTGTAGCCATGAGGCCCATAGGGGCAGGAGCCTATGTCCTGTTTCTGTAGCGTGAGGCCCATAGGGGCAGGAGCCTATCTCCTATTTCTGTAGCCATGAGGCCCATAGGGGCAGGAGCCTATCTCCTGTTTCTGTAGCCATGAGGCCCATAGGGGCAGGAGCCTATCTCCTGTTTCTGTAGCCATGAGGCCCATAGGGGCAGGAGCCTATCTCCTGTTTCTGTAGCCATGAGGCCCATAGGGGCAGGAGCCTATGTCCTGTTTCTGTAGCGTGAGGCCC
>NC_139704.1:49569498-49574498 GCF_964188405.1 Protomyctophum parallelum | reverse complement strand
GTGGTCCTTGGTCTGCCCCGGGGTCTCCTCCCAGTGGGACGTGGTCCTTGGTCTGCCCCGGGGTCTCCTCCCAGTGGGACGTGGTCCTTGGTCTGCCCCGGGGTCTCCTCCCAGTGGGACGTGATCCTTGGTCTGCCCCGGGGTCTCCTCCCAGTGGGACGTGGTCCTTGGTCTGCCCTTGGGTCTCCTCCCAGTGGGACGTGATCCTTGGTCTGCCCCGGGGTCTCCTCCCAGTGGGACGTGGTCCTTGGTCTGCCCTTGGGTCTCCTCCCAGTGGGACGTGATCCTTGGTCTGCCCCGGGGTCTCCTCCCAGTGGGACGTGGTCCTTGGTCTGCCCGGGGTCTCCTCCCAGTGGGACGTGCGTCGTAATTTGATTTGACCTTTATTCATTATCCTATATTATGCAGTTTACAACAGTTTTGGGTGTGGGTGAGAGTGGGTGATCATACGATCTGTGTCGTGAATGTATTTGCGTATACTTGTGTACTGTAATTGTTTTTCATAAATGATCATATATTAGTTATAGTTGTACACCATTGTTTTCTTCTTGCATTTGAGACTACGGGAACCTTTAGACATATACAGTACACATACACCTCAAAGGACTTTATCCTTTCCTTTCAACGCATTCCGACATGACATACACTCTGACGTGCATTCTCCCGGTGACAGACAGCAGTGTCCTTAATTATTCAACGATGATTAAAATGCATCCTTTCATTAATAATAATAGATAGAGTGAATTGTTAATGTTCACCTGGGCCTTGGTGACAGCAGCGTCCTTGTTGTCGGCGGGTGACAGCAGGTTGTTCTCCCTCACGTGAACGCTGAAGGTGTAGCTGCTCTTTGTCTCATAGTCCAGAGCCTGGTGGGGGGGGGGGGGGGGGAGAGTTGTTGTAACATAGATGTTCTCTACACATAATCATCCATCTCGCTTCCTAACCTCCCCACGGGGCAGCACGCCTAAACCTAACCTCAACCCATAACGCACGCCTCACCAACCTTAATCCGGTCGTCTTAACGCACCCCTCACCAACCTTAATCCGGTCGTCTTAACGCACCCCTCACCAACCTTAATCCGGTCGTTTTAACGCACCCCTCACCAACCTTAATCCGGTCGTCTTAACGCACCCCTCACCAACCTTAATCCGGTCGTTTTAACGCACCCCTCACCAACCTTAATCCGGTCGTCTTAACGCACCCCTCACCAACCTTAATCCGGTCGTCTTAACGCACCCCTCACCAACTTTAATCCGGTCGTTTTAACGCACCCCTCACCAACCTTAATCCGGTCGTTTTAACGCACCCCTCACCAACCTTAATCCGGTCGTTTTAACGCACCCCTCACCGACCTTAATCCGGTCGTCTTAACGCACCCCTCACCAACCTTAATCCGGTCGTTTTAACGCACCCCTCACCAACCTTAATCCGGTCGTCTTAACGCACCCCTCACCAACCTTAATCCGGTCGTTTTAACGCACCCCTCACCAACCTTAATCCGGTCGTTTTAACGCACCCCTCACCAACTTTAATCCGGTCGTCTTAACGCACCCCTCACCAACCTTAATCCGGTCGTCTTAACACACCCCTCACCAACCTTAATCCGGTCGTCTTAACGCACCCCTCACCAACCTTAATCCGGTCGTTTTAACGCACCCCTCACCAACCTTAGTCCGGTCGTTTTAACGCACCCCTCACCAACCTTATGTCTAACCAAATGATGCCGGCAAACAGCTCCACCAGAGAGCTCCAGACTTAGTAGACATTAGTGACTTATTGGCGGGAGGGGGGTGACATCTTTGACGAGGTTACCTTTCTCATCATGAGGTCTCCATCCTTGGTGTGGAGGAGTTACCTTTCTCATCATGAGGTCTCCATCCTTGGTGTGGAGGGGTTACCTTTCTCATCATGAGGTCTCCATCCTTGGTGTGGAGGGGTTACCTTTCTCATCATGAGGTCTCCATCCTTGGTGTGGTGGGGTTACCTTTCTCACCATGAGGTCTCCATCCTTGGTGTGGAGGGGTTACCTTTCTCAGCATGAGGTCTCCATCCTTGGTGTGGCGGGGTTACCTTTCTCAGCATGAGGTCTCCATCCTTGGTGTGGCGGGGTTACCTTTCTCAGTATGAGGTCTCCATCCTTGGTGTGGTGGGGTTACCTTTCTCACCATGAGGTCTCCATCCTTGGTGTGGAGGGGTTACCTTTCTCAGCATGAGGTCTCCATCCTTGGTGTGGAGGGGTTACCTTTCTCAGCATGAGGTCTCCATCCTTGGTGTGGCGGGGTTACCTTTCTCATCATGAGGTCTCCATCCTTGGTGTGGTGGGGTTACCTTTCTCAGCATGAGGTCTCCATCCTTGGTGTGGCGGGGTTACCTTTCTCATCATGAGGTCTCCATCCTTGGTGTGGTGGGGTTACCTTTCTCATCATGAGGTCTCCATCCTTGGTGTGGTGGGGTTACCTTTCTCAGCATGAGGTCTCCATCCTTGGTGTGGCGGGGTTACCTTTCTCAGTATGAGGTCTCCATCCTTGGTGTGGAGGGGTTACCTTTCTCAGTATGAGGTCTCCATCCTTGGTGTGGAGGGGTTACCTTTCTCAGCATGAGGTCTCCATCCTTGGTGTGGCGGGGTTACCTTTCTCATCATGAGGTCTCCATCCTTGGTGTGGTGGGGTTACCTTTCTCATCATGAGGTCTCCATCCTTGGTGTGGTGGGGTTACCTTTCTCAGCATGAGGTCTCCATCCTTGGTGTGGCGGGGTTACCTTTCTCAGTATGAGGTCTCCATCCTTGGTGTGGAGGGGTTACCTTTCTCAGTATGAGGTCTCCATCCTTGGTGTGGAGGGGTTACCTTTCTCAGTATGAGGTCTCCATCCTTGGTGTGGAGGGGTTACCTTTCTCAGTATGAGGTCTCCATCCTTGGTGTGGTGGGGTTACCTTTCTCATCATGAGGTCTCCATCCTTGGTGTGGAGGGGTTACCTTTCTCATCATGAGGTCTCCATCCTTGGTGTGGCGGGGTTACCTTTCTCAGCATGAGGTCTCCATCCTTGGTGTGGTGGGGTTACCTTTCTCAGCATGAGGTCTCCATCCTTGGTGTGGCGGGGTTACCTTTCTCAGTATGAGGTCTCCATCCTTGGTGTGGAGGGGTTACCTTTCTCATCATGAGGTCTCCATCCTTGGTGTGGTGGGGTTACCTTTCTCATCATGAGGTCTCCATCCTTGGTGTGGTGGGGTTACCTTTCTCATCATGAGGTCTCCATCCTTGGTGTGGTGGGGTTACCTTTCTCAGTATGAGGTCTCCATCCTTGGTGTGGTGGGGTTACCTTTCTCAGCATGAGGTCTCCATCCTTGGTGTGGTGGGGTTACCTTTCTCAGTATGAGGTCTCCATCCTTGGTGTGGTGGGGTTACCTTTCTCAGTATGAGGTCTCCATCCTTGGTGTGGAGGGGTTACCTTTCTCAGCATGAGGTCTCCATCCTTGGTGTGGTGGGGTTACCTTTCTCATCATGAGGTCTCCATCCTTGGTGTGGTGGGGTTACCTTTCTCAGTATGAGGTCTCCATCCTTGGTGTGGAGGGGTTACCTTTCTCATCATGAGGTCTCCATCCTTGGTGTGGTGGGGTTACCTTTCTCATCATGAGGTCTCCATCCTTGGTGTGGCGGGGTTACCTTTCTCAGTATGAGGTCTCCATCCTTGGTGTGGTGGGGTTACCTTTCTCATCATGAGGTCTCCATCCTTGGTG
Source organism: Protomyctophum parallelum (assembly GCF_964188405.1). Lineage (NCBI taxonomy): Eukaryota > Metazoa > Chordata > Actinopteri > Myctophiformes > Myctophidae > Protomyctophum > Protomyctophum parallelum. Next base: position 49,570,762 of record NC_139704.1, on the reverse strand, counting down.
TGGTGGGGTTACCTTTCTCATCATGAGGTCTCCATCCTTGGTGTGGCGGGGTTACCTTTCTCATCATGAGGTCTCCATCCTTGGTGTGGTGGGGTTACCTTTCTCATCATGAGGTCTCCATCCTTGGTGTGGTGGGGTTACCTTTCTCAGTATGAGGTCTCCATCCTTGGTGTGGTGGGGTTACCTTTCTCATCATGAGGTCTCCATCCTTGGTGTGGTGGGGTTACCTTTCTCAGTATGAGGTCTCCATCCTTGGTGTGGAGGGGTTACCTTTCTCAGCATGAGGTCTCCATCCTTGGTGTGGAGGGGTTACCTTTCTCAGCATGAGGTCTCCATCCTTGGTGTGGAGGGGTTACCTTTCTCAGTATGAGGTCTCCATCCTTGGTGTGGCGAGGTTACCTTTCTCATCATGAGGTCTCCATCCTTGGTGTGGAGGGGTTACCTTTCTCAGCATGAGGTCTCCATCCTTGGTGTGGAGGGGTTACCTTTCTCATCATGAGGTCTCCATCCTTGGTGTGGAGGGGTTACCTTTCTCAGCATGAGGTCTTTATCCTTGGTGTGGTGGGGTTACCTTTCTCAGTATGAGGTCTTTATCCTTGGTGTGGAGGGGTTACCTTTCTCAGTATGAGGTCTCCATCCTTGGTGTGGCGAGGTTACCTTTCTCAGTATGAGGTCTCCATCCTTGGTGTGGCGAGGTTACCTTTCTCATCATGAGGTCTCCATCCTTGGTGTGGAGGGGTTACCTTTCTCAGCATGAGGTCTCCATCCTTGGTGTGGAGGGGTTACCTTTCTCAGTATGAGGTCTCCATCCTTGGTGTGGAGGGGTTACCTTTCTCATCATGAGGTCTCCATCCTTGGTGTGGAGGGGTTACCTTTCTCAGCATGAGGTCTTTATCCTTGGTGTGGTGGGGTTACCTTTCTCATCATGAGGTCTCCATCCTTGGTGTGGTGGGGTTACCTTTCTCATCATGAGGTCTCCATCCTTGGTGTGGCGGGGTTACCTTTCTCAGTATGAGGTCTCCATCCTTGGTGTGGTGGGGTTACCTTTCTCATCATGAGGTCTCCATCCTTGGTGTGGTGAGGTTACCTTTCTCATCATGAGGTCTCCATCCTTGGTGTGGAGGGGTTACCTTTCTCATCATGAGGTCTCCATCCTTGGTGTGGAGGGGTTACCTTTCTCATCATGAGGTCTCCATCCTTGGTGTGGTGGGGTTACCTTTCTCAGTATGAGGTCTCCATCCTTGGTGTGGAGGGGTTACCTTTC
>NC_139704.1:49546998-49566998 GCF_964188405.1 Protomyctophum parallelum | reverse complement strand
TCTGTCCAACAGGTCTGTCCTGGTGGAGATCACACCTACAGACAGAGACACAGACACAATGATGAGACCTGGTCTCTGTCCAACAGGTCTGTCCTGGTGGAGATCACACTCTTTGGAGGGACAAAGAGAGACAGAGATGGAGAGGCAGGGAGATAGAGAGATAGAGAGTATTAGAGACAGAGATGAATAGACAGAGACAGAGAGATGGAGGGAGACAGAGACAGAGAGACAGAGAGACAGAGAGACAGAGACAGAGAGAGAGAGAGACACAGTGACAGAGAGATGGAGGGAGACAGAGATAGAGAGAGAGAGATAGAGAGACAGAGAGCGAGCGAGAGAAAGCGTTTACTGTTTGAAGTTTGACTCCATTACCTCCATGTCCTTCAGCTGATATAGTTACAATCAACTCCAGAATCATGTGTTATTTTTTCACCCGCTTTTTCTCCACAATTCTCGTGGTTACGCCAATGAATTCCTCCCTACACACATTTCTCATGACACGGCAACTCGCTCACTTCAGCTCGCTCTGTGGTGTCTCACGTGGCTGAAGTTCGCTCGAGACGGCGGGCCTCCGTCGCAGTCTTAGTCCATAGAGTAATTTATTTAGGTCTAGTCCGCACTCCGCAGTCGTTGTAAGGGAAAGGCACTTCCACGTTGGCCACAGAAGCGTGGCGTGGTTTAGAAGCACAACCCGTGTAGGATTTAGAATGTCGCTCTTCAGTGAGAGAGAGAGAGAGTTGTGACTGAGGACCTCCGTGAGGCCGGTCTATATACCTGTGATGCTGTCGATGGTGAATGCTGATAGGTCCCCTTCCTTTCTCAGCGAGTATCGCAGCTCCCCATTGGCTGTGGTCGGGTCGTCTGCGTCCGTCGCTTTCACTTCGACCACTTTGGTTCCTGAACGGAAGAGATGGAGGAAATGAAAGCAGTATAATTAATTATACTATTATAAGACGAGCTTAATGTTATTGTTACTGCTCGATGGCCATATTGTTTTGTTCGGTAAGAAGTTGCACATTAACCCATTCTGACCTGAGATCAGATTCATACGAGGTTTCCACTGGACACACACTGGTCTGATTAACCCATTCTGACCTGAGATCAGATTCATCCAAGGTTTCCACTGGGACACACACTGGTCTGATTAACCCATTCTGACCTGAGATCAGATTCATACGAGGTTTCCACTGGACACACACTGGTCTGATTAACCCATTCTGACCTGAGATCAGATTCTAAAAATGTCAGTCGTTCTTCGATTTTTCAAAAAATAGCAGACCTACAAGCTCGTAGCGCGCACGACATGATGCTGACACCAAAATGGGTTCCCGTTCAGAATGGCAGAATGGGTTAATAGAAAAATCACACTCCGTGTGAAGTGCAGTGTTCTCATGTCCGTGCAAAATGTAATACATCTATTTTACGAGATGTATTTATATCGGCAAGACGATGTCACAGACTTTCACTGGGCTATAAGATCATAGAGTATAAAGAAGGATAGAGACTGAACTGGCGTGAAGCTCTGTATATTTGACCACCACATTTTGGTGGTCAAATGCAGAAGTGCAACCGAGCGCTCAATGTTAGCCCATTCTGAACGGGAACCCCTTTTGCTGTTGGCATCATGCCGTGCTTTAGCTATTGAAAAATAGCAGATCTACAAGCTTGTAGGTCTGCTATTTTTGAAAGAAATCGAAGAACGACTGACATAGAAACATAGCTTTTTCATAAAACTGTCAGGATGTAGAAGACATTTTTAGAAACTGATCTCAGGTCAGAATGGGTTAAAGGTTTTATGACATTAATTTTCATTTATTTTTCTTTTTTCTTTTAGGTTTTATGACCTCAATTACACCGAAAAAACCTGAACTTTGAACATTCAGTGGATTTTCTGTGGTCTGAAGTTTTCTTTGGGGTTTTTTGGGCCTTTTGAGCTACAATGAAAACAGGCAACACAGTGAAACAGTGACATCTGCTGGCAAATCCCATTGACATAATGGGATTTGCAGTAAGTGATGTCACTTACTGCCGGCAAATCAGAGCACCTGTTTGAGCCAGAAAACCCCAGATCACAGAAAATCTACTGAATGTTAAAAGTTCATGTTTTTTGGGTGCAATTGAGATTAGAAAACCTAAAAAAAAATAAGAACAATTCCAAAACCTTTTTTTTAATGACACAATCCCTTTAAAGCCCAGCTGCTGCGGTAATGAATCCACGGGACGGTCCGGCCTGTATAGTTTGCGTTGAGACCGCGGGTATATAGTTCTGTAGTACTGACCCGTCCTGGAGCGCTCCACGATGGACCCGTTGAAGATTCTGGGGAACACGGGCACGTTGTCGTTGATGTCGTTGACCTGGATGATGAAGTCCCCGGCCTCCTCCACCATCTTGTTGTTGCCGTCGAACATGACGGCCCTCAGGTGGTACATGCTCTTCTCCTCGCGGTCCAGAACCTTGGTGACGAACAGGTCCCCCTTGTGGTCCACGGTGAAGATGGAGTTGGCCCCCTCGCCCTCGATGGTGAAGCGCTTCACCTCCAGCTTCTGGTTGGACTTCAGCTGCAAAGAGAGAGAACAACGGAAACGAGAGAGGAGAATGTTTTATAGACATACAGTGGTGTTCCCTTCCACTCCCTGCCACTCCAATTTTGAACATTTTTTAACCTAATAAAAGTAGGTAAAATAATTGTAATATATGTTTTTTTGTGATCATTAGAATGTCTAGAACATGTTTTATTCATTATTGTGAAAGATATCCCCAAAATGTAGATTATTAATTTATATTATTATATAATCATTATATAATTATTATACATTTTTCAACATATTTTTTAGTCTTAGTCCTAGTAGTACAAAGTAGTAGTAAGGTTGAAATCTATTTTTTGCAAGTAGAAATTAATGCGGGTGTTAGAGGGTTAAACTAAACCTGTGGGTGTGGCTGTGAATCTGGGGGTGTGTCTGTGGGTGTGTCTAACAACATTTTGAGATCGAGGAACAAACGAGCAGGACCCCACTGTATACAGGCTATGAAGGCTAGATGGCTCAAGGCGGAGTCTCCGATCAGTGTTGTTTTTGGCAGCAAATTTCTATTTTAGTTTTAGTCATAGTCTCCTGAATAGTTTTCACTTATTCTTGGTCGCATTTTAGTCACCTGGAATGTTCTAGTGTTAGTCTAGTTTTAGTCGACTAGATGTCATAAGATTTTAGTCGACTAAATCTACAGGTGATTTTAGTCGTCTAAAATGTGTTTTGGTGGGCCTTGATGCCATCATAATGACTTATTTTACACTTGCTGAAAATAGCCGATCTACAAGCTCACAACGTTGTGAACTTGTAGATCTGCAATTTTCTTCAGTGGAAAAGGTAGTCGACGAACATTTTTCGTCTCGGTTTTAGTCGACGAAAACAACACTGTCTCCGATGTAGTTCACCCGGCGGCCATCTTGTTGAGGTCAATCAAAATTAGATTTAAACATTGTCAACGTGGCTATATATGATGTGCTCAATGTTATTTTTTATATGAACGTCGTATAAAAGCATTTAAGTATGGGGACGTCTCTGACGTTTATAACGAACCAAACTGTTCGACAAAATCGGTTGAAAATTGAGCATGTAACGGTTATTTAAAAAGTGCATGCCTTGACACAATGTTATGTTGCACCTAAGTAAGATGGCCGCCAGCAGCGCGGGTGAGCTATATAGCTTTCGTATATATATATCTATGTTTTTTTCTGTTTCGCTGTCACTTAGAACTCTTTGACTGCCTTTTACGTAATTGACGTATAATATAATAAATCACAATGTCGATTCTTACCGTTGAATTTGTAATTTGTAGTAATTTGTAGTTTTTTCATTCATTCAGAAACTACACTTACCTGTCCTATCTTGTAAGGGAAGGGCGCGGGTCTCTCCTCCTCCACGTACAGATTATTCCAAATCCAATCTCTCTTCTGCCTCAAGTGGACAGGAGGAGGTAGGGCGGGTCTGCGGTTCGATTCCACCGAGTCCTCGGGAGCGAGCAGCAGCTTCTCTGCCCGCGTGACATCGGCGAGGAGGAGGAGGAGGAGGAGAAGAGGGGGTAGCATCACCCAAAGCTGAGGACCACCCATCATCTACAGAGAGAGAGAGAGAGAGAGAGAGAGAGAAGTGATGGAGGAGAGAAAGAAGAGACAGAAGATCGCATTAAAACCAGAGAGAGGGGGGATGGCTTTCTGTGTGGAGTTTGCATTTTCTCCCCGTGTCCCCTAGGGTAGGTACCCTCACATGTTCTCCCCGTGTCCCTCTAGGGTAGGTACCCTCACATGTTCTCCCCGTGTCCCCTAGGGTAGGTACCCTCACATGTTCTCCCCGTGTCCCTCTAGGGTAGGTACCCTCACATGTTCTCCCCGTGTCCCCTAGGGTAGGTACCCTCACATGTTCTCCCCGTGTCCCCTAGGGTAGGTACCCTCACATGTTCTCCCCATGTCCCCTAGGGTAGGTACCCTCACATGTTCTCCCCGTGTCCCCTAGGGTAGGTACCCTTGCATGTTCTCCCCGTGTCCCCTAGGGTAGGTACCCTCACATGTTCTCCCCGTGTCCCCTAGGGTAGGTACCCTCACATGTTCTCCCCGTGTCCCCTAGGGTAGGTACCCTCGCATGTTCTCCCCGTGTCCCCTAGGGTAGGTACCCTCACATGTTCTCCCCGTGTCCCTCTAGGGTAGGTACCCTCACATGTTCTCCCCGTGTCCCCTATAGGGTAGGTACCCTCACATGTTCTCCCCGTGTCCCCTAGGGTAGGTACCCTCACATGTTCTCCCCGTGTCCCCTAGGGTAGGTACCCTCACATGTTCTCCCCGTGTCCCCTAGGGTAGGTACCCTCACATGTTCTCCCCGTGTCCCCTAAGGTAGATACCCTCACATGTTCTCCCCGTGTCCCCTATAGGGTAGGTACCCTCACATGTTCTCCACGTGTCCCCTATAGGGTAGGTACCCTCACATGTTCTCCCCGTGTCCCCTATAGGGTAGGTACCCTCACATGTTCTCCACGTGTCCCCTAGGGTAGGTACCCTCACATGTTCTCCACGTGTCCCTCTAGGGTAGGTACCCTCACATGTTCTCCACGTGTCCCCTATAGGGTAGGTACCCTCACATGTTCTCCCCGTGTCCCTCTAGGGTAGGTACCCTCACATGTTCTCCACGTGTCCCCTAGGGTAGGTACCCTCACATGTTCTCCCCGTGTCCCCTAGGGTAGGTACCCTCACATGTTCTCCCCGTGTCCCCTAGGGTAGGTACCCTCACATGTTCTCCCCGTGTCCCCTATAGGGTAGGTACCCTCACATGTTCTCCCCGTGTCCCCTAGGGTAGGTACCTTCACATGTTCTCCCCGTGTCCCCTAGGGTAGGTACCCTCACATGTTCTCCCCGTGTCCCTCTAGGGTAGGTACCCTCACATGTTCTCCACGTGTCCCCTATAGGGTAGGTACCCTCACATGTTCTCCCCGTGTCCCTCTAGGGTAGGTACCCTCACATGTTCTCCACGTGTCCCCTAGGGTAGGTACCCTCACATGTTCTCCCCGTGTCCCCTAGGGTAGGTACCCTCACATGTTCTCCCCGTGTCCCTCTAGGGTAGGTACCCTCACATGTTCTCCCCGTGTCCCCTAGGGTAGGTACCCTCACATGTTCTCCCCGTGTCCCCTAGGGTAGGTACCCTCACATGTTCTCCCCGTGTCCCTCTAGGGTAGGTACCCTCACATGTTCTCCACGTGTCCCCTAGGGTAGGTACCTTCACATGTTCTCCCCGTGTCCCCTAGGGTAGGTACCCTCACATGTTCTCCCCGTGTCCCCTAGGGTAGGTACCCTCACATGTTCTCCCCGTGTCCCCTATAGGGTAGGTACCCTCACATGTTCTCCCCGTGTCCCCTAGGGTAGGTACCCTCACATGTTCTCCCCGTGTCCCCTAGGGTAGGTACCCTCACATGTTCTCCACGTGTCCCCTATAGGGTAGGTACCCTCACATGTTCTCCCCGTGTCCCCTAGGGTAGGTACCCTCACATGTTCTCCCCGTGTCCCCTAGGGTAGGTACTTTCACATGTTCTCCCCGTGTCCCCTAGGGTAGGTACCCTCGCAAAAAAAACATGCCGTAATCCTGGTCTCTATACTGCCTCCCCCTGGCCAGCCGGAGGCGCCTGATGGAGGGGAAAGGAACTGGTTGAAATAACATATTCCTTCTACCACTCGCTACGTCCAACCGGGGAAACTCTCCCCCCCCGTCAGGTGAAAAGAAGCAGCTTGGACTCCTCATGCATCGAAGGAAGCATGCAGTTCGTTGCTCTCCCCGGGTTGGCAGAGGGAGCGTATAAGGGCCCAGAATTACAATAGACACTTGGTGAAAAAAGAGAGAGAGACATTGAGGTTTATATACGCGTAGAAATATAGTCTATACTTTGCAGTCAATTCATTGAATTGAAATGAACTGGGAGTTAAATGGAGAAACGGAGGGATAAACTGTCAGTATTCTCTCTGTACTCAGTCGTGCGTGAATAACTAAAGCATTGAAAAAAAACAACAAACATCTCATTAGCATTCCTATATTTCTCTAGTCTGTAGCGAGATGCCTAATTCAGAGCCATGCCCCATAATGAGCACGCTGGGTTTAAATTAGACATGCTCATAGTGAAGTCACCCCAAGACATTCATTCATTCATTTATTAATTAGTATGTATTATATTAGACTAGCTTACAGTCGCTCAAAGTCATTCATTCATTCATTTGTTTGTTTGTTTGTTTGTTCGTTTGTTCGTTTGTTCGTTTGTTTGTTTGTTCGTTTGTTTGTTCGTTTGTTCGTTCGTTCGTTCATTTATTAAATTAGACATTAGACATTAGCAGCATTAGACATTCATTCATTCATTTCAGCCGCTGCCCGTTTACCCATCTGTAAAATAACTGCCCTCTCCAGAGTCCAGACCACGAATGCAGCGTTTACTACATGGTTAAAGAAATGCAACATGCCTCTCTCCTCTCCTCTCCTCTCCTCTCCTCTCCTCTCCTCTCCTCTCCTCTCCTCTCCTCTCCTCTCCTCTCCTCTCCTCTCCTCTCCTCTCCTCTCCTCTCCTCTCCTCTCCTCTCCCCTCCACAGTAGATGTGTGTAGGATACAACAGCGACAGTAACAACACAGTAGATGTGTGTAGGATACAACAGCGACAGTAACAACACAGTAGATATGTGTAGGATACAACAGCGACAGTAACAACACAGTAGATGTGTGTAGGATACAACAGCGACAGTAACAACACAGTAGATGTGTGTAGGATACAACAGCGACAGTAACAACACAGTAGATGTGTGTAGGATACAACAGCGACAGTAACAACACAGTAGATGTGTGTAGGATACAACAGCGACAGTAACAACACAGTAGATGTGTGTAGGATACAACAGCGACAGTAACAACACAGTAGATGTGTGTAGGATGCGACAGTAACAACACAGTATATGTGTGTAGGATACAACAGTAACAACACAGTAGATGTGTGTAGGATACAACAGCGACAGTAACAACACAGTAGATGTGTGTAGGATACAACAGCGACAGTAACAACACAGTAGATGTGTGTAGGATACAACAGCGACAGTAACAACACAGTAGATGTGTGTAGGATACAACAGCGACAGTAACAACACAGTAGATGTGTGTAGGATACAACAGTAACAACACAGTAGATGTGTGTAGGATACAACAGTAACAACACAGTAGATGTGTGTAGGATACAACAGCGACAGTAACAACACAGTAGATGTGTCTCAGTAACAACACCGTAGATGTGTCTCAGTAACAACACAGTAGATGTGTGTAGGATACAACAAACAAATAACTCTAAAAGCTACTGTATATACTCTACTGTACCTCCACACAGATCTGATTGAATGATGACACATTTACAGTCATTTCAGGGTGTTGCATCATCACACCTCCCGAAGCAACACGACCACCACAACAAAAATATATCGAAAAACAAACACTCACATGCGTGCGCCGCACGCACGCACACACACACACTCACACACTAGCACACCCTCTGCACCAATGTTTCAGTGTCTCTTGAACTTGAACATATTTCAAGATGAATCAGTTGTATTGTCTTATTGATTGTCAATAATACATGATCATCGAGGAGAGAGAGCAGAGATGGTGACTCAAGATAAAGACTAGTTCGCTAGACTCTGGACTCGACTGACTCGCCCCTCAAAGACTCCAGACTCCACTGACTCCCCTCAAAGACTCCAGACTCCACTGACTCCCCTCAGAGACTCCAGACTCCACTGACTCGCCCCTCAAAGACTCCAGACTCCACTGACTCCCCTCAGAGACTCCAGACTCCACTGACTCGCCCCTCAAAGACTCCAGACTCCACTGACTCGCCCCTCAAAGACTCCAGACTCCACTGACTCCCCTCAGAGACTCCAGACTCCACTGACTCCCCTCAAAGACTCCAGACTCCACTGACTCGCCCCTCAAAGACTCCAGACTCCACTGACTCGCCTCTCAAAGACTCCAGACTCCACTGACTCGCCCCTCAAAGACTCCAGACTCCACTGACTCCCCTCAAAGACTCCAGACTCCACTGACTCCCCTCAGAGACTCCAGACTCCACTGACTCGCCTCTCAAAGACTCCAGACTCCACTGACTCGCCCCTCAAAGACTCCAGACTCCACTGACTCGCCTCTCAAAGACTCCAGACTCCACTGGACTCCAGACTCCACTGACTCGTCCCTCAAAGACTCCAGACTCCACTGACTCGTCCCTCAAAGACTCCAGACTCCACTGACTCCCCCCTCAAAGACTCCAGACTCCACTGACTCGCCCCTCAAAGACTCCAGACTCCACTGACTCGCCTCTCAAAGACTCCAGACTCCACTGACTCGCCTCTCAAAGACTCCAGACTCCACTGACTCCCCTCAAAGACTCCAGACTCCACTGACTCGCCCCTCAAAGACTCCAGACTCCACTGACTCCCCTCAAAGACTCCAGACTCCACTGACTCCCCTCAAAGACTCCAGACTCCACTGACTCGCCTCTCAAAGACTCCAGACTCCACTGACTCGTCCCTCAAAGACTCCAGACTCCACTGACTCGCCCCTCAAAGACTCCAGACTCCACTGACTCGCCCCTCAAAGACTCTAGACTCCACTGACTCCCCCCTCAAAGACTCCAGACTCCACTGACTCGCCTCTCAAAGACTCCAGACTCCACTGACTCGCCCCTCAAAGACTCCAGACTCCACTGACTCGCCCCTCAAAGACTCCAGACTCCACTGACTCGCCCCTCAAAGACTGTAGACTCCACTGACTCGCCCCTCAAAGACTCTAGACTCCACTGACTCGCCCCTCAAAGACTCCAGACTCCACTGACTCGCCCCTCAAAGACTCTAGACTCCACTGACTCGCCCCTCAAAGACTCCAGACTCCACTGACTCGCCCCTCAAAGACTCCAGACTCCACTGACTCGCCTCTCAAAGACTCCAGACTCCACTGACTCGCCCCTCAAAGACTCTAGACTCCACTGACTCGCCCCTCAAAGACTCCAGACTCCACTGACTCCCCCCTCAAAGACTCCAGACTCCACTGACTCGCCCCTCAAAGACTCCAGACTCCACTGACTCCCCCTCAAAGACTCCAGACTCCACTGACTCGCCCCTCAAAGACTCCAGACTCCACTGACTCCCCTCTCAAAGACTCCAGACTCCACTGACTCGCCCCTCAAAGACTCCAGACTCCACTGACTCGCCCCTCAAAGACTCCAGACTCCACTGACTCCCCCCTCAAAGACTCCAGACTCCACTGACTCGCCCCTCAAAGACTCCAGACTCCACTGACTCCCCCCTCAAAGACTCCAGACTCCACTGACTCCCCCCTCAAAGACTCCAGACTCCACTGACTCGCCCCTCAAAGACTGTAGACTCCACTGACTCGCCCCTCAAAGACTCCAGACTCCACTGACTCGCCCCTCAAAGACTCCAGACTCCACTGACTCGCCTCTCAAAGACTCCAGACTCCACTGACTCGCCTCTCAAAGACTCCAGACTCCACTGACTCGCCTCTCAAAGACTCCAGACTCCACTGACTCGCCCCTCAAAGACTGTAGACTCCACTGACTCGCCCCTCAAAGACTCCAGACTCCACTGACTCCCCCCTCAAAGACTCCAGACTCCACTGACTCCCCCCTCAAAGACTCCAGACTCCACTGACTCGCCCCTCAAAGACTCCAGACTCCACTGACTCGCCCCTCAAAGACTCCAGACTCCACTGACTCGCCTCTCAAAGACTCCAGACTCCACTGACTCGCCCCTCAAAGACTCCAGACTCCACTGACTCGCCCCTCAAAGACTCCAGACTCCACTGACTCGCCTCTCAAAGACTCCAGACTCCACTGACTCGCCTCTCAAAGACTCCAGACTCCACTGACTCGCCCCTCAAAGACTCCAGACTCCACTGACTCCCCCCTCAAAGACTCCAGACTCCACTGACTCGCCTCTCAAAGACTCCAGACTCCACTGACTCGCCCCTCAAAGACTCCAGACTCCACTGACTCGCCCCTCAAAGACTCTAGACTCCACTGACTCGCCCCTCAAAGACTCCAGACTCCACTGACTCGCCCCTCAAAGACTCCAGACTCCACTGACTCGCCTCTCAAAGACTCCAGACTCCACTGACTCGCCCCTCAAAGACTCTAGACTCCACTGACTCGCCCCTCAAAGACTCCAGACTCCACTGACTCCCCCCTCAAAGACTCCAGACTCCACTGACTCGCCCCTCAAAGACTCCAGACTCCACTGACTCCCCCCTCAAAGACTCCAGACTCCACTGACTCGCCCCTCAAAGACTCCAGACTCCACTGACTCCCCTCTCAAAGACTCCAGACTCCACTGACTCGCCCCTCAAAGACTCCAGACTCCACTGACTCGCCCCTCAAAGACTCCAGACTCCACTGACTCCCCCCTCAAAGACTCCAGACTCCACTGACTCGCCCCTCAAAGACTCCAGACTCCACTGACTCCCCCCTCAAAGACTCCAGACTCCACTGACTCCCCCTCAAAGACTCCAGACTCCACTGACTCGCCCCTCAAAGACTGTAGACTCCACTGACTCGCCCCTCAAAGACTCCAGACTCCACTGACTCGCCCCTCAAAGACTCCAGACTCCACTGACTCGCCTCTCAAAGACTCCAGACTCCACTGACTCGCCTCTCAAAGACTCCAGACTCCACTGACTCGCCTCTCAAAGACTCCAGACTCCACTGACTCGCCCCTCAAAGACTGTAGACTCCACTGACTCGCCCCTCAAAGACTCCAGACTCCACTGACTCCCCCCTCAAAGACTCCAGACTCCACTGACTCCCCCCTCAAAGACTCCAGACTCCACTGACTCGCCCCTCAAAGACTCCAGACTCCACTGACTCGCCCCTCAAAGACTCCAGACTCCACTGACTCGCCCCTCAAAGACTCCAGACTCCACTGACTCGCCTCTCAAAGACTCCAGACTCCACTGACTCGCCCCTCAAAGACTCCAGACTCCACTGACTCGCCCCTCAAAGACTCCAGACTCCACTGACTCGCCTCTCAAAGACTCCAGACTCCACTGACTCGCCTCTCAAAGACTCCAGACTCCACTGACTCGCCCCTCAAAGACTCCAGACTCCACTGACTCCCCCCTCAAAGACTCCAGACTCCACTGACTCGCCTCTCAAAGACTCCAGACTCCACTGACTCGCCCCTCAAAGACTCCAGACTCCACTGACTCGCCCCTCAAAGACTCCAGACTCCACTGACTCGCCTCTCATAGACTCCAGACTCCACTGACTCGCCCCTCAAAGACTCCAGACTCCACTGACTCGCCCCTCAAAGACTCCAGACTCCACTGACTCGCCTCTCAAAGACTCCAGACTCCACTGACTCGCCCCTCAAAGACTCCAGACTCCACTGACTCGCCTCTCAAAGACTCCAGACTCCACTGACTCACCCCTCAAAGACTCCAGACTCCACTGACTCGCCCCTCAAAGACTCCAGACTCCACTGACTCACCTCTCAAAGACTCCAGACTCCACTGACTCGCCCCTCAAAGACTCCAGACTCCACTGACTCGCCCCTCAAAGACTCCAGACTCCACTGACTCGCCCCTCAAAGACTCCAGACTCCACTGACTCGCCCCTCAAAGACTCCAGACTCCACTGACTCACCTCTCAAAGACTCCAGACTCCACTGACTCACCCCTCAAAGACTCCAGACTCCACTGACTCACCTCTCAAAGACTCCAGACTCCACTGACTCGCCCCTCAAAGACTCCAGACTCCACTGACTCGCCCCTCAAAGACTCCAGACTCCACTGACTCGCCCCTCAAAGACTCCAGACTCGACTGACTCGCCTCTCAAAGACTCCAGACTCCACTGACTCGCCTCTCAAAGACTCCAGACTCCACTGACTCGCCCCTCAAAGACTCCAGACTTCACTGACTCGCCCCTCAAAGACTCCAGACTCCACTGACTCGCCCCTCAAAGACTCCAGACTCCACTGACTCGCCCCTCAAAGACTCCAGACTCCACTGACTCGCCCCTCAAAGACTCCAGACTCCACTGACTCGCCTCTCAAAGACTCCAGACTCCACTGACTCGCCTCTCAAAGACTCCAGACTCCACTGACTCGCCCCTCAAAGACTCCAGACTCCACTGACTCGCCCCTCAAAGACTCCAGACTCCACTGACTCGCCCCTCAAAGACTCCAGACTCCACTGACTCGCCCCTCAAAGACTCCAGACTCCACTGACTCGCCCCTCAAAGACTCCAGACTCCACTGACTCCCCTCAAAGACTCCAGACTCCACTGACTCGCCTCTCAAAGACTCCAGACTCCACTGACTCGCCCCTCAAAGACTCCAGACTCCACTGACTCGCCTCTCAAAGACTCCAGACTCCACTGACTCGCCTCTCAAAGACTCCAGACTCCACTGACTCGCCCCTCAAAGACTCCAGACTCCACTGACTCGCCCCTCAAAGACTCCAGACTCCACTGACTCGCTCCTCAAAGACTCCAGACTCCACTGACTCGCCCCTCAAAGACTCCAGACTCCACTGACTCGCCCCTCAAAGACTCCAGACTCCACTGACTCGCCCCTCAAAGACTCCAGACTCCACTGACTCGCCCCTCAAAGACTCCAGACTCCACTGACTCCCCCCTCAAAGACTCCAGACTCCACTGACTCGCCTCTCAAAGACTCCAGACTCCACTGACTCCCCCCTCAAAGACTCCAGACTCCACTGACTCGCTCCTCAAAGACTCCAGACTCCACTGACTCGCTCCTCAAAGACTCCAGACTCCACTGACTCCCCCCTCAAAGACTCCAGACTCCACTGACTCGCCCCTCAAAGACTCCAGACTCCACTGACTCGCCCCTCAAAGACTGTAGACTCCACTGACTCGCCCCTCAAAGACTCCAGACTCCACTGACTCGCCCCTCAAAGACTCCAGACTCCACTGACTCGCCCCTCAAAGACTGTAGACTCCACTGACTCGCCCCTCAAAGACTCCAGACTCCACTGACTCGCCCCTCAAAGACTCCAGACTCCACTGACTCGCCCCTCAAAGACTCCAGACTCCACTGACTCGCCCCTCAAAGACTCTAGACTCCACTGACTCGCCCCTCAAAGACTCCAGACTCCACTGACTCGCCCCTCAAAGACTCCAGACTCCACTGACTCCCCCCTCAAAGACTCCAGACTCCACTGACTCGCCCCTCAAAGACTCCAGACTCCACTGACTCGCCCCTCAAAGACTCCAGACTCCACTGACTCGTCCCTCAAAGACTCCAGACTAAGACTGACTCGTCCCTCAAAGACTCCAGACTCCACTGACTCGCCCCTCAAAGACTCCAGACTCGACTGACTCACCTCTCAAAGACTCCAGACTCCACTGACTCCCCCCTCAAAGACTCCAGACTCCACTGACTCCCCCCTCAAAGACTCCAGACTCCACTGACTCGCCTCTCAAAGACTCCAGACTCCACTGACTCCCCCCTCAAAGACTCCAGACTCCACTGACTCCCCTTAAAGACTCCAGACTCCACTGACTCGCCCCTCAAAGACTCCAGACTCGACTGACTCACCTCTCAAAGACTCCAGACTCCACTGACTCCCCCCTCAAAGACTCCAGACTCCACTGACTCCCCCCTCAAAGACTCCAGACTCCACTGACTCGCCTCTCAAAGACTCCAGACTCCACTGACTCCCCCCTCAAAGACTCCAGACTCCACTGACTCCCCTCAAAGACTCCAGACTCCACTGACTCGCCCCTCAAAGACTCCAGACTCCACTGACTCGCCCCTCAAAGACTCCAGACTCCACTGACTCCCCCCTCAAAGACTCCAGACTCCACTGACTCCCCCCTCAAAGACTCCAGACTCCACTGACTCGCCTCTCAAAGACTCCAGACTCCACTGACTCGCCTCTCAAAGTCTCCAGACTCCACTGACTCCCCCCTCAAAGACTCCAGACTCCACTGACTCCCCTCAAAGACTCCAGACTCCACTGACTCCCCCCTCAAAGACTCCAGACTCGACCCAGACTCAACTCAGACTCGTGTGCATCTCTGGTAGAGAGCTACTGGAACCCACACTGTTTCTTCAGGAACTGTATTATTTTCCACTACCAGAACAGACAGAGTTAAATAACTCATAATAAGGTCAAATGTGTGAAGTCGGTATTTGAAGGAAAACTAACACATTCATTCATGTATTATTAATGCATGCTGTCAACATTGAATTGTTTTCCCAAAACTCTAAATTATTACCTTTCTTACCCTCTGTCTGTCTGTCTGTCTGTGTGTGTGTGTGTGTGTGTGTGTGTGTGTGTGTGTGTGTGTGTGTGTGTGTGTGTGTGTGTGTGTGTGTGTGTGTGTGTGTGTGTGTGTGTGTGTGTGTGTGTGTGTGTGTGTGTCCGTGCACGTGCACGCGGGTCACTATCAGCAGCAGCAGTATAAGGTCATGTAATTAATCCTCAGCGTGGGTTTCAGCCGCAGTAATTCCACCGGCTCCCAGCAGGGGGCAGATTAGAGCTTAGTCTCATTGTCTGTCAGATTAGGAACCAACCAGGGGATTAAAACCCCCCAAATAATCTCACTCCTCCTAGTGGCGTAATCTGTCATTCTGTGACCTCTGCTGACCTTTGACATTTTCACACCACTCCATGCCAACCAATTTTATTTTTTATTTGGTGGGGGGGGGGGGGGGGGGGGGGGGGTTAAATGCTTAATCTACTAATGCTTAAGCATATTGAATTGTATATTTAATTTGCAACACTCTATCGACTTGCTCGCATTCCAGTACCCCAAATCTCGGCTCACTCACTCACTCACTCACTCACTCCAGCTTGGTGGTGTTACGGGGAAATTGGTGACCTGCTGAAATATGTGACTATCGTGCAGAGTCTACACGATTGTCACCTATTTCCACAGGTCACCGATTTCACCGTAACACCACCATACATGATACATGACGTGTGCGTGATGGAGTGGCCGAGATTTGGGTAGGCTCAAGTCGCCTTCAGACGGTGCGCTCCGTCGGTGAAAACGAGTGCACCTTTTTCCATCTGACTGCTTTTCCAGTCACATCAGAGAGAGAGAGAGAGAGAGAGAGGTGGTGCGCAGTGGTGTGCACAGATAGACACTAGGATAGGGCGCCCGAGAGGCATCCTAACCAGATTGCCTGAATCACCTAAGCTGGCTCCTTTCCATAGCTAGATATATAGCTATCTAGCTATATATCTCGTGTTGTGTTTATAGCTATCTAGCTATATATCTCGTGTTGTGTTTATAGCTATCTAGCTATATATCTCATGTTGTGTTTATAGCAGACTCCTCACTTGCAGTTTGGGTCAACTCCAAAGAAAACTCCACATGTCCCAACATTTTATTTACCTGCCATAGTGTCAACCCCTTACCCCTGTGTGGGATCTGTGGTTAGACTGGCATATTCACCGATACCGATATGACCCCATATGACAAATAAGGGCCGATCCGATACCCAAACAGCATCGGGACATCCCTAACCTCAACAATCTGGACGCCTCCTCACGTCACACCAAGGTTTTTCCCGCCTGTTTCTCTACAGTAGAATAAATCCTGTGTGAATCTCCAGCAGAATGCTACAGATTACACCCCCCCCCCACCCCCCCCCCCCCCCCCCCCCCCCCAAATGGGATCAGCTCAAAAAGGATGTGATCAAAAAATTGCAAAGAGTTGCATGTGCGTGTGTGTGTGTGTGTGTGTGTGTGTGTGTGTGTGTGTCTAAAGGCTCAAATCCTAAAAGTCATATTCTATCCTCAGAAAGCTCTTAATCTTCCAGGACGTCCCCAGAGGACCTGGCAGCTGAACACGGACCTAGAATGAAAACCTCTGACCCTCGACCCCTAAAACTAAATACATAAAGACCCTCGACCCCTAAACTAAATACATAAAGACCCTCGACCCCTAAAACTAAATACATAAAGACCCTCTACCCCTAAAACTAAATACATTAAGACCCTCTACCCCTAAACTAAATACATAAAGACCCTCTACCCCTAAAACTAAATACATGAAGACCCTCTACCCCTAAACTAAATACATAAAGACCCTCTACCCCTAAATTAAATACATGAAGACCCTCTACCCCTAAAACTAAATACATAAAGACTCTTGGCTTGACCTTATAGTCCGGCAGCCGACAGGCTTCTTTTGTTTAAAGTGGGACTATATTTGGTATTATATAGTATTTTTTATTGGCTTAAAATATTGTCTATACATTCGTGAATACACACTTGCTGCCACTTTGCCCAAATGTGCCCAAAATATGCTGACCTCATCACATTTGTGCTGACCTCATCACATTAAGTCATGACGTCTATGGCCGTTTTTAGCCCAAGTGGTGTTTTTTTTGTGCAAAACGAATGCTTGGAATGGATTCAGAATCATGAAAACCCCCTAGTTTGTCTCATGGAAAGGAAAGTTTGATTTTTTTTTACATTTTGGCCTGCCATATACACTAAACCCAAGGGTTTAGGTTATAAACAGTTTTAAACACATATTTGTAACACTTTTTAAACGTGTCACAGTGTTTAGATTATAAACAGAAGAACATGTTTAATCGCCTGTAACACTTTTTAAACACATAAACGTGTTTAGTTTTTACAATCAAAGTCAGTCATATTATAGGTGTTTAGAATTCAAACACTAGGTGTTCTCGTGAGGTGTTTGAGTGAACTCGTGTTCTACTGTATTTTATGACCATTAATAAACACTTGGCATTTTATTATTACACACATGGTGTTTAGGTTTAAACGCGTCACATGTTCCAGGGATTTACAGTGATAGGATGTTAATGGTAGGGTCACAAGAAACCCCTATAAAAAATGTGCCCAATACTTTCAGCCGGTCAGCACGTGGATTCATGAATCTATGTATATAGACAATATTTTAGGCCAATATACAAAAGACTATATACCAGATTTCCCACTCGTCCACCTCGACTGACTATACGTAAAACTAAATACATAAAGACGTTATACTGAAACCGAACGGACCAGAGTGGCGTGGAACAACTGACCAGTGATCAGTTACTGAAACCGAACGGACCAGAGTGGCGTGGAACAACTGACCAGTGATCAGCCTCCATGATGAGAAACTGAAAATGAGGAAATCACAGCTGAATGGTATAGTAGCAGTGTTGTTTTTGGCAGCAAATTTCGATTTTAGTTTTAGTCATAGTCTTTTGAATAGTTTTCATTTAGTTTTAGTCACATTTTAGTCACCTGGAATGTCTTAGTGTTAGTCTAGTTTTAGTCGACTAAATGTCATAAGATTTTAGTCGACTAAATTTGCATGTGATTTAGTCGACTAAAATGTATTTCGGTGGGCCTGGATGCCATCGTAATGACTGATTTTACACTTGCTGAAAATAGCCGATCTACAAGCTCACGTTGCGACGCGTTGTGAGCTTGTAGATCGGCTATTTCCAACATGCAACCAAGTGTAAAATGACTTATACTGGATCTCTTGTCCACTAGTCCCTTCCTAACATTTTAGTCTAGTTTTTATTTGTTGACAGAATTGTCAGTATATTTAGTCTTAGTTTTAGTCACCATAGCATAGTTTTCATTTAGTTTCCGTTTAGTTTTCTTTAGTGGAAAAAGGTAGTCGACGAACATTTTTCGTCTTAGTTTTAGTCGACGAAAACAACACTGTGTAGTAGAGTGTATATGCGCGTCACATCATCATCGAACCCGGAAGTTATGCAGGAACGCCTACTGAGTGTCAACAAACTACTTCCTGGCCTCGACAGCCCCAGACATCCACACAGAGAAGTCTGATTGCATCAACCAACGTTAAACAACGTTAAACTCACTTTGCATGTTGCTTCGACACTCGATGTGCCACTCACTTTAAGCATGCGCATACCCTCTATTGCACGTTGGTCCCTGACTATTCATTTAGTAACGCGTAGGATTTGTTTTCTTTGTAAAAATGTCTTTCCACTAGTTGAGAAACAGTGAAGTGAATGACCTGTTGTGACCTGAGACGACCGTCCGTGTTCCAGTACAGTCATTTTACTGACACAAGTTCAAGAAATTAAAACTGGTCGAGTCATCGTTATCAGGAAATGATTAGTAGTCAGTTTACCATTGGTTGAGAAACAGTGGGATTTAGATCTATACACATGGGAGGTATGGCAAGTTTTACAAAAGCCCTAATCTTATATAGCCCACATATCCCCAACGGTGGTCCCCAGGTTGATTCTTAGTCAGGGCGGTGGTCCCTGGTTCATATCCCCAGCAGTCCCCAGGTTGATTCTTAGTCAGGGCGGTGGTCCCTGGTTCATATCCCCAACGGTCCCCAGGTTGATTCTTAGTCAGGGCGGTGGTCCCTGGTTCATATCCCCAACGGTCCCCAGGTTGATTCTTAGTCAGGGCGGTGGTCCCTGGTTCATATCCCCATGCAGTGGTCCCCAGGTTGATTCTTAGTCGGGGCGGTGGTCCCTGGTTCATATCCCCAGCGGTCCCCAGGTTGATTCTTAGTCAGGGCGGTGGTCCCTGGTTCATATCCCCAACGGTCCCCAGGTTGATTCTTAGTCAGGGCGGTGGTCCCTGGTTCATATCCCCAACGGTCCCCAGGTTGATTCTTAGTCAGGGCGGTGGTCCCTGGTTCATATCCCCATGCAGTGGTCCCCAGGTTGATTCTTAGTCAGGGCGGTGGTCCCTGGTTCATATCCCCATGCAGTGGTCCCCAGGTTGATTCTTAGTCAGGGCGGTGGTCCCTGGTTCATATCCCCATGCAGTGGTCCCCAGGTTGATTCTTAGTCAGGGCGGTGGTCCCTGGTTCATATCCCCAGCGGTCCCCAGGTTGATTCTTAGTCAGGGCGGTGGTCCCTGGTTCATATCCCATGCAGTGGTCCCCCAGGTTGATTCTTAGTCGGGGCGGTGGTCCCTGGTTCATATCCCCAGTGTTCCCCAGGTTGATTCTTAGTCAGGGCGGTGGTCCCTGGTTCATATCCCATGCAGTGGTCCCCAGGTTGATTCTTAGTCAGGGCGGTGGTCCCTGGTTCATATCCCCAGCAGTCCCCAGGTTGATTCTTAGTCAGGGCGGTGGTCCCTGGTTCATATCCCCATGCAGTGGTCCCCAGGTTGATTCTTAGTCAGGGCGGTGGTCCCTGGTTCATATCCCCATGCAGTGGTCCCCAGGTTGATTCTTAGTCAGGGAGGTGGTCCCTGGTTCATATCCCCATGCAGTGGTCCCCAGGTTGATTCTTAGTCAGGGCGGTGGTCCCTGGTTCATATCCCCAACGGTCCCCAGGTTGATTCTTAGTCAGGGCGGTGGTCCCTGGTTCATATCCCCATGCAGTGGTCCCCAGGTTGATTCTTAGTCAGGGCGGTGGTCCCTGGTTCATATCCCCATGCAGTGGTCCCCAGGTTGATTCTTAGTCAGGGAGGTGGTCCCTGGTTCAT